>NW_024879545.1:0-92152 GCF_009819885.2 Catharus ustulatus
TTAGCCAATCACAGCTGTATCGAAGTTACTTAAGCCCTGTGTTTGCCGAGCAATAAACGCATTTCACCGTCGACTGCATCAGTGTAGCGAGTGATTTGTCCGGCGACTGGGATTGTAAGAGTGTATGTGTGTGTGTTCGCCGTGGCCCGCTCTAGCCAGGTCGCCACTTGCCTTCGTTTCTCCCCCAACGAAGGCAGCATAGTGGTGCCGAAACCCGGGATCGCCCCCAGGTGTTCGGGTGAGGGAATAGCCCCCGATACACGCGGCTGAGGGCGGTCCGGGTGACGGGACTCGCGCTGGAGGAGGTGGGCGGTCGAGGCAGCTGGATCTGACCCCGACGGTGAGGACGCTCACGTACCGCCAAGAAATGGATGCGCTTGGCAAGGTAGTTCCCCGATTGCATAGGCAATGTGGCATCCAATGCAAATCAAGGAATTTTGATTACGTAATCATGCAGTTGTTAAAATCGAGGGCGATAGACCGTACCACAGACACCCTGCATTCAGGGTGCTGGAGGGAGTGTACTAACGCCTGCGCTAACAACGTGATTGTCTCCAGCTCTGGTAAACGTTTGGAGAGCTGGGGAGGAGCTGTGAGGACTCTGGAGGGAGCGTGGTTAAAACAGGAAACTTGGAGAGTGGCCCGGGACCGTTTGGAAATCACACCGAAAGTGGAGGTGGCCGCCACTCAGTCTGCGTCTGGTGATCGTGCGGGGTTGAAAACTGACAACCGCTCGCGGCCCCAGTCCCTTATCTCAACCCCCGATCCAGCTACTAATCGGTCGCCAGACTGCAAGAAAATATGCGAGCCTCGGGGCATCTTTAAAGAGGCGAGCCCTGAAGAAGTTTTAAAAAAAAAAAAAAAAAACAAAAAAACAAAACAAAAAAAAAAACCACCGCTGCTCTACGCGTCACAAGATGGCGCCGAGCCTGAGGGCGAGGGGCGGGGCCAACAGCTTTCTCGCGCCTCACACACGGGCAGTGACGAACATGAGGGGCCATGGCGGGGCCGCGGGTGGAGGCTGCGGAAGCGCTGCTGCGGGAGCTGCTGAGGGAAGAGGCGCCGTCCCGCATTGCCGCCCTCGCCGAGGAGCTGTTCCAGGCGGCGGAGGGCATCTCTGAAGAGGATGGGAAGGTGGCGGAGGGAGAGTCCCCGCTCCCAGCCCGTCGGGAGGAACGGGGGATGCCTCACACCCCACAGCCCTGGCCCAGGTTGGTGCCGCAGCTCCGTAAACACGAGCTGCTGCTGCTTCCCACCCTTCGCAGTGAAGCCAAACCTGTACCACTACTGAAACGTAAAGAAAAGAATTTCTTCATCGTTCGCCCCAATAGCGTGGAAGTTCAAAATAAAGTGGGCAATGTTATTTTTAAAAGTAAAAAAAAAAAAAAAAAAAAAAAAACCAAAAAACACAGGGAAAAGAAGCGGGGAGAAAGACAGGAGACATCTGGGCATCGAACCAGCCAGTCACAGAAGAAGAACATCTAGCTCCCATCCACGCAGCAGTCCCTCCATCAGCTTCTTCTCGCACCAGGACTGCAGGCGCTCCTCCTGGAGGGGCACCGGGTCCCCATCCAGCAGTCCAGGCAGGAGCGTGCCCACACATGCGAGAATTCCTCTGCCAGCGCCCTGGTGCACGGACTCAGCTGCAGGTAACAGGCAAGAGAAGAGGAAGAAATTCAGCCGAACTGGGTGTTACTGTGGAGGATGCACTGCTAAGACAGTGCCAGAGACTAGAAAGAATGTGAGTGATGACACCACAGCAAGTGAACTGGAGCTAACCTCTGAAGCAGTGACTGCTCTGGAGACAGCAGAAGCTTCCTGCACTAAAGAAACGATGGAAGCTAGTTGTAATGGGCAGTAAAAAAATGATGATGTCATCAAGTGGTACCATTAAAATCCATAAAGCCCATGCTGTCTAACAAAACCAATGAAATTAACGAAATCTCTTGAGTTTCTTTTGACAGGTTCGCTGCCGTGATCCATCTCATCAGCCTCGTGTTCCATCTTCGTGCTTCAGTGTCCTGTTGTTGCCAAACCCGCTTCATCAGCCAAGCAAAGAACTCGAAGACAAGTTCCAACGTCACGGCCAAACGCTCCGGCAATGAAATCAGTTCAATTCCCCTGTTTACCCAACAGCCCTGTTTACCACCCATGTGTTCACCCTAGTGGGACTAGTTGCAGTTGTTGTACCCGTGTTAATGTTCGGTTCCCTTTTCATTGTTGGACTAGATAAGTTATAACCAAGTTGCGATTGCATTTAGACGTTTAAAATAGTTCGCGTGTTGTTACTAATATGTTTCACGAGTTGTTACTAACATCAGTTTAGCACAGCTGCGAAGGCTTAATCGGTCATGGAGAGGGGGGAAATGTGGTGAGCTAGAAAGTTCGTTCAGAAGACGTCGTTATGCACGAGGAGTTAGACCCCGCCCTCTCCATGGCGTTAGCCAATCACAGCTGTATCGAAGTTACTTAAGCCCGTGTTTGCCGAGCAATAAACGCATTTCACCGTCGACTGCATCAGTGTAGCGAGTGATTTGTCCGGCGACTGGGATTGTAAGAGTGTATGTGTGTGTGTTCGCCGTGGCCCGCTCTAGCCAGGTCGCCACTTGCCTTCGTTTCTCCCCCAACGAAGGCAGCACACCCAAATCCGCCAGGGGGCGCTGCCACGCTCCGGATCCGCCAGGGGGCGCCGTCTGCTCCGGAGTGGGCGTGGCCTAAGCGAGGTGCTCGGCTCTGATTGGCTCTTGCAGGGAGGGGGCGGGGCCAGGGGCAGGGCCTCCAAACCTGGAAGCGGCGCAACGACCTGCGGGGAGCGTGGGAACGAGGGTGGGCAGGGACCCCAAAAATCCCCCTGAGAGCCCCCCAAAACCCCCTGAGACCCCTCCCCAAATATCCCTGAGACCCTCAGGCCCCCGATGAGACCCCTCTGAGACCCTCCCCCAAAAAACCCTCCTGAGTCCCCCCAAAACCGTCCCTGAAACCCCCAAACCTCCCCTGCCACCCCTCCGAGACCCTCCCCAAAATACCCCCAAAAATACCCCTGAGACCCCCCAAAATATCCTTGAGACTCCCAAAACCTCCCTGAGACCCCTCTGAGACCCCCCCAAATACCCCCAAAAATCCCCCTGAGACCCCCCCAAAATATCCCTGAGACCCCTCTGAGACCCTCCCCCAAATACCCCCAAACCCCCCCCAAGACCCCTTCGAGACCCCCCCAAACCCCACAAAACCTCTCTCATGACCCGCCCACCCCCCGTGTCTGAGACCCCCCCCCAAATTCCCCTTCACCTTCCCCGAGACCCCCCCAATCCCGACCCCTAATTCCATGACGGCGTTGGAAAAGAAGGGACGGGGTCTTCATGATTTGCAAGGAGCCATGGAGGGGTTGTTGGACCTCCTTGGGCTCCTCCTTGACCATGGAGAGCTGGTGGCACCTCCTTGGGCTCTTCATTGACCATGGAAGGCTGGTTGAACATCCTTGGGCTCCTCCTTGACCATGGAGGGCTGGTAGAACCTTCTTGGCCTCATCCTTGACCCCAGGAGGAGTGGTGTGACATCCATGGCCTCTTTATTGACCATGGAGGGGTGGTTGGACCTCCTTGGCCTCCTCAAACTCCTCCTTGACCATGGAGGGGTGGTTGGACCTCCTTGGCCTCCTCAAACTCCTCCTTGACCATGGAGGAGTGTTTGGACCTCTTCCACCTCCTTATCTTTTGCATTCCTTCCCCAAAATCCCACTTTCTTCTGCCAAGGCTTGGCCCTACTATGGCTAACAGACCACATGGGTAGAGACAAGCTGAGCAGTACTGGCAGTTCTACTCTCTGGTTGTATTCTGTTGTGTCACAATGGACACTTGCTTCCATGAGATCCCATTGTGTCACAGTGCTCTCCTGGGTAACATGAGGCCCTGCTGTGTCACAATGGTCACTTGTTTCCATGAGACCCATTGTGACTGAGTGTCCTTCCAGGCCCCTGAGTCCATGCTATGCAATAATGCAGCCTTGTTTCCACTAGGCCAGGCAATGTCCCAGGGGCACCTGTGTGCCATGAGGCCCCACTTGGTCAAAGCAGAGCCTTGGGCTGATGTGGGTGAGGGTCTGTAGTGATGCAGAGTCCCCAGGCAGGTGCAAAGGAGAGAGGATTTATTGTAAAACCAGGCCATTTTTAGCAGTTAGCCCATTATCAGTTACACTGTTTTAAAGCTTAACAAACATACTGGCTTATCTTCAAGAGAGGTCTGTCCATCTGGAATTAAAGCTCTCTCAATCATTATCTCACCTTTTGCTGCTTCTTTTGCCTCTCTGTCTGCCAGCTCATTTCCTTCCTCCAATTCTGAGCTCACCTTCTGGTGTGCCTTAATGTGCATAATTGCTACCTGCTCAGGTAGCTGAACTGCTTCCAGTAGCTGCAATATTTCCTGCATGTTTGATTTTTATCCCTTGTGAGTTTAACAGTCCCTTTCTTTCCAGATGGCTCCATGTGCATGTACAACCCCAAATGCATATTTTGAGTCTGTATAAATATTTATTTTCTTTCCTTTGTGATCTCTTAGGCATGGGTTAGAGTGATTATCTCAGCTTTTTGTGCAGTTATGTCTATTGGCAAGGGTCCAGATTCCATTACCTCTTTGCAGGTGGTAACTGCATACCCGGCATGTCGCTTTCCACTGATGACAGTAGCTGCTTCCATCAGTGAACCAGATTTCTGCATCATCCAAAGGGGTGGCCTTCAGATCTGGGCAGCTGGAGTAGGAGGCTTCGACAGTCTCCAGGCAGTCGTGGTGTACTGGCTCCCCTTGATTTGCACTAAGGAAAGAAGCTGGGTTGATAATGTTAGTTACAACTCTCTCTACATCATCTTGTTCTACCATGATGGCTTGGTATTTCAGGAACCTCTGTGGGGAGAGCCAGTGCCCGCCCTTTATTCCAGGACTGCAGACACTGTGTGAGACACCAATGCAGTCATTTTCTGGCCCAGTGTGAATTTGCATGCCTCTTGAATATTCAGCACCACTGCTGCAACGGACTCTGAGGCATCCTGGCCATCCCCTGGCTGTTGTGTCCAGTTGCTTGGAGAAGTGAGCAACTGCTCTCCTGTAAGGACCCAGATCCAGGGCCAGTATCCCCCGGGCAATTCCCTGCTTCTCATGGAGAAACAGAAACAATGGTTTACTCACGTCTGGGAGACCGAGAGCCGGAGCTGACATCAGAGCATTCTTCAGCTGGTGAAAGGCCCGTGTGGGCTCTTTTGCCCACTGCAGGTCTCTGTTCCCATTTGCAATGAGCGCATACAGAGGTTTTACAAGCAGCCCATAGCTGGGTATCCACAGCCTACACCATCCTGTCATTGCTAAGAATGGTCACAGCTCCTTTACTGTCTGAGGTTTCAGGGTTTGGCAGATCGCTTCCTTGTGATCTTGCCCTAGAGTCCGGTGTCCTGCACTAATTTCATAACCCAGATAAATTACCTTTTGCTTTGCTACCTGGGCCTTTTTCTTTGATACCCTGTATCCCTGAATGTCCTAGAAAGTTTAGGAGGTTTACCGTCCAGGCTACACATGCCTGTTTCAGTCCGGGTGGCTATGAGGCGATTGTCCACGTACTGCAGTAGCTTTCCTTCTTCTGGGGGAGCCTCCCAGGATTCCAGATCTTTGGCAAGTTGTTCTCCAAACTGGGTAGGAGTATTTTTAAATCCCTGAGGCAACACTGTCCATGTGAGCTGGGATTTGCGTCCACTTTTAGGGTTTTCCTCTTCAAATGTAAAAATTTTCTGGCTGTCCTCATGGAGAGGGAGGCAAAAGAAGGCATCTTTTAAGTTTAAAATGGTAAACCAAGTTAGCTCTGGTGTTAGGCACGTTAGCAAAGTGTATGGGTTTGCTACCACAGGATAGAGATTTTCACTTATTTTGTTAACAGCCCTTAGATCCTGTACTAACCAATACAACCCATCAGGTTTTCAGACCGGTAAGATGGGAGTATTGAACTCAGATTGACATTCTTTTAACAACCCTAACTGAAAATAGTTTTCAACTATCAGACTAATTCCATACCTATCTTCCTTTTTCAAGGGGTACTGTTTAATTCTAACTGGTTGGTTTTTTTTCCTTAAGTTTAATTACTATAGGAGGTGCATTTTTTGCCCTCCCTGAGTACATTAGAAGCCCACACTCCAGGAAACATTCGATTTGTTATTTCTTCACTAATTTCTCCCTCCATTTGACATTAACATTAAAGCTGTTAACATTAAACTTAATGCCTGTACTCTTCATCATTTACCTCCAGAATAACCTTCTCATTTTTACATTTAAGAATTACTTGTAATTGTTCTAACAAGTGTCTCCCCAAAAGATGTCTTGGGGAACTGGGCAGGTATAGAAATTTATGAATGCCCCATTGCTTTCCAAGCCTAACTTTAATGGTTTACAAAAATATGCTTTTTCAGGTTGCCCAGTTGCTCCTATTACTGTAACATGATCCTTCCCCACAGGTGCCAAAGTCTTATTCAGAGCTGAATATGTTGCCCCCATGTCAACCAGAAATTCCACTGCTTTCCCTTTTCCCCCCAGCTTCAAATTTATAACCAGTGGATCTCCTGGAGTGAGATCTACTGGTCCTCCTCAGTCTTCTTCCACATGTGCACTTTTCCCTTTCCCTAGTCTCCCTTTTCCTGAAGGCCACCCCAACTTCGTTCTGGGCATTGATTTTTCCAGTGACCATATTTCTTACATATCGCACACTGGTCTCTGCTCAGCTGGGATGGGCATTGTCTAGGTGGTCCCTGTCTGCATCTTCCTCTCTCCCTCTCACTTATGACAGCTACAAACTTCCTTATTCCTTGTTTATATCCTTCTTCCCAGTTACTAAAGACTCTCCACGCCTCATCCAACAGAGTCTCTAAGTTCCTCCCATCTGGCCCCCGTATCTTTTGAAGTTTTTGTCTTATGTCACGCGTAGATTGCCCCAGGAAGAAATCGACTGTTTGCTGTATCTCTACTTCAGACTCAGGGTCCAGTGATGTGTGACAGTGCATTGAATCCCTTAATCGATCAAGGATTTCCAATGATGGTTCAGAGGATCTCTGCTTGATTGCATACAACGCTGACCAATTTATAGTTTTGGGAATTGGCCTTTCCATTCCCTTTGTGATCCATTCCTGATAGCTTTCCAACTTTCTCAATTCTGCTGATCTGTTTGGGTCCCACTGCAGATTTTGGAGTGGGAAATAATCTTTCACATCCAATTGTTGGGTTTTATAATAATCTTCTGCCAGACCCCCTCCCGTTTTCATAGTCAATTGTTTTTCTGTCTCAGTCAGTGCACCCAATAATAATTGTATATCACTCCAATCCAGATTGTGTTGTTTTATTATATATTGCAGATGTTTAGCAGTGTTAACTGGGTTGCTGCGGTATTTTTTAGCAACGTTTCGCATGCCTCCGAGTCAATTGTGGAGAAGGGAACTTTAATCAATACCGTTCCTCCCTCTGGTCCCACTGCCTCTTGCAGAGGTGCCTGTAATATGTGTCTGCTGTCTAGTCCAGTGTGTGATCGGGGGTGGGGTCTGCATTCTCTGAGTCTGCATCCTCATCCTCATCCCTTTCCTGTCTTCTGTGGGGAGGCTTGAACAAATCATCCACCAGATCTTGTTCCTGGGCCACAGTGCAGGAACCTCATCCGACTTTGTAAATCTTTTCCCAATACTGCACGCTGAACACCACTGCTTAAGCTTTCCTCTCTTAGTCTTATTTTCCTTTTCCAGGGCCAATACCAGAGGGTCAGATGGAGCCCTGAGCCCACAATCCCTCTGCCATTTGGGGTGGTTTCTAGGAGAGAAAAACATATCTGCATATGCTACCTCTGTCCACTTCCCTTCCCTCCTAAGAAATAGCATGAGCTGTAATAGTGTGTTATAATCCAAAGTTCCACTGGGTGGCCACTGCGCTTCATCATCCAATTTATATAAAGGCCACCAGTCCTTGCAGAATCTAATAAGGTCTCTCTTGTTTTCTGTTCCCCTGTGTCCAGCAATGTCTTTCCAATCTGCAATAACACAGCCTAGTGGACTGGCATTAGGGATCTCTTTACTTTGTCCAGTACCCATTATCTACTGCTTCTTGTCCTGTCCCGTTTCCACCCAAATCTCTCTTCGCAATCTCTCACAGTTCTTTCCCAATCTTCCTCCCACATGCACATCCAAGTTGCAGGGACTAAATGTGATTTTCCACACACAAACTTTAGAACTTTAGGTTCAAAATCAGCTTGGTTAGGATGCCTCGAGTTTACACTGAGGGCATAGACCTTGCTGTCTGTCAGAGGAACAATACCAATGTTTTTCACAAGTCCTACACTGTGACAGTAACCATACAGCTGTGTGCCAACCTCTAGAAGCCCTAAAAAGCCCTGTAACACCTGCAAAAACAAGCTATTCCACTTCTCTCTTGAATGTCCATATCCTCTTGTGCAGGCTGTTCCCAATCCAAAGCTACCAACCTTCTAGCTGAAGTTCTATATATTCCTTCCAGATAAACTTAACCATTTCCTTTTCTATCCAGTAGTTCACTAGATTCAGAAATTCCCAAGGATCCAGTCCTAATCACTGAGGGAAGGGAATCCCTTCTATTCTTCTAGCCACAATTTAAAATATGCTCAAACCACCACACTATAACTCTGACAGTCCACAAATACCACCCATTTATATCTTGACTTCCCACTGCAGGAAGGAAGTTCCTTTAATTTGTCTTGCCAGACTCACACCATTCTTTCATCCTCTCCCAATCTTCCTCAAAAATGTCCCAGTCCTCAGGGACCAAATGATCTTTTCCACAGGCTAAATTTACTATCTCACATTTAGCATGCGCTGCCTCCCACTTATAATACCGCAGCAGCTCTGGTGCACACTCGGGGCACACAGGTCTCTGCCTGTAAGATGTACAATACCACCTATTCTCTCACTTCTTACACTGGAGAATACCCACGCTGAATGTCATTCCAGTTCCCAGTGGAAGATTGTCAGCCACACACAAAACAAGGAATTACTCCTGCTCATTCCCACCTCAATGGATTTCTAAGTCCTCTCTCAGCTGGGGGCTAGTTCTCAGTCAAAAGCCAAACAAGAACTAGTTTGGCTCAACTATACTCCTCCCAAAAACACCCTATCTATTTTACTGTCCTCTTGCCTTACAGCAGTCTGGCCCCATTCTGTATTCAAAAACTCTCCTGCCTCAAGCTGAAACCATATAGAAAGAGCCTGGCTAGATGGCCGAGCTCCTTCAGTTTGGGCTCGAGCTTCAACAGCCACTTCTACCAGCAAACTACAGCAGAGCTGCCAACAACACAGCCAGAGTAACAACACAGGAAACACAGGGCAGAATTACCAGCTTGCTGCAATTATAATTTTGTCACAAGATGGCAATCTTACTCTAAAATACACAATGACCAGCGGTGGCAGGGGACTGGTTAAGCCTGAACACCAAGTGTTACAGGGAATACCGTCCCTCAAGTGTTACAGGGAATACTGTCCCCAAGTGTTACATGGAATTCTGTCCCCCAAGTATAACAGGGAATACTGTCCCCCACGATCAGGGAGTCCCCACACACAACCCGAATCTCAAAGTCAAAATCACTGCAGGGAAGGGTATCTCTTTATTAAGGGACAAAGTATTCACCTCTTTTCAACACAGCACACAGCATGCAGCAATTTTACATGGTTACCCCAGTCACTTCACCTTTCTCCTGCTGTTTCGGCTGCCTGAAAATGAAAACCCAAATCCGGACTCCACTCTCGTGTCATACCAAAGGTACTTCTCACCAATCACACGCACAGTCACTCACAGAGTCAGGACACTGTCAAAATAACAATTATTAAAATAGCAGCAATAAACAAGGATTTGTCCAGTTCACCACCAGAACTGCTGGCAGGTCCCCCTAACAAAACAAACCCTTTCACTGGCCCCTAAACCCTTCTGATGCTTTCAGTCAAAACTGCAAAGACTTGTGCTGAGACAGAATGTCTTCTGTGACTTATCAGCTGCCTTTTAGCCACATGTTTGTCCTACAGGCTACCCCACATAATTTCAAACGTACTGTTTCATCTGCAATCCAGCAACAGGTCCTGTCTGTCCCCACGATGAGCAGCCGTGGAGTGGAGGTCCCTTCAGGAAGGTCCCAGCAGCACCAGAGATGTCCACAGCCCTGGCTGTTCTCACAGCAGAACAGAGGAGTCCTGTTGCGGTCGCCAAAATGATGCAGAGACAAAAACCATCTAACTAGTTTAAGTTAGAAAGTGGTTTGTTTATTACAATGCCAAGCACACTCGGGAGAAATCTCCCATAGGGATGTGTGAGGTACAAAGGGCTCTTGCCTTCTTTTATCAATGAAAGTGTTATTCATATAATTACCCAATACACCTATACATATGCATTATCTAACCTCACCTACCCTCCCTTCCTATTAAACTTCTAGGACCTTCCAGGAGGACTCTCAGAGCTGCTGCAGTGCAGGGGATGTGGCCCTAGGGCCACGTGAGGCACAGCCCAAGGCAGCTCCCTGTTCCAGGCTCTGCTGCAGGGCTGAGCAGCCGGGGCTGCAGCCAGGGGTGCCCAGGGCTGTCCTGCAGAGAAGGGTCCTGCAGCCCAGGGCGCTGTGCTGGGGCAGGGACTCTGCTGCCTGCCAGGGACAGCTCTCAGCCAGCCCTGGGAGCTGCTCTCAGCGCTGGGGAGAAGCTGTGGGGGCAAGGAGCGACCCTGAGCAGGGCAGGTGCTGCTGCTGAGAGGTGCTGAGGCAGGGCTGCTCCCAGCTCCAGACCAGCCTGGGCACAGCTCTGAAGAACGCTTCCCAGAAGAAGGTAAGCCTGGGATTACTGTAAACATCAGGAGATTTCATGAGAGTGTTTTCAATTTTCTCCTTGGAGAAGGATGGGAAAGTTGGGGTGATGACAAAAAGATTTTTGCTTTTTATACTTTTTTCATATATTTGTAGCTCTGTAAACTATTATTATATACTTATATCACTATAATCCTTAATTATCTCTGGTACATTTCCTAACCTTTCTCTTAGTTTTTAAACAATAAGCTTACCTTATAAATAAATTCCTCAAATACAGTATAGTCTTATTATCAGGAGGGAGACCTACAAGAAGAATATTTTGCTTTTTAATCAGAACATGAGCAGTCATAACAAAATTGGGGAAAAGAAGCCCTTGGACCTACTCCAATGGATTGAGTCAGGAGGGATATTTAACAGGGAAAACCAAATCTCCTATTGGATGTTTCTGTTAAATATCCTAATTTATACAATAAATTGTTAGAATTAGGGGCTGGAGAACCTGGAAGGTTCTGGGTTTTTTGTTACTGTTCTAACACTGTTGCAAGGGTTTTTTTCTTCTTTTGATTATAGATAACAGGAGGATGAGAGAAGCAGAACAAGAACTGTAATCCCAGAATCACAGAACATTCTGAGTTGAAAGGGACACACAGGACCATCAAAGTAATGTTTGAACATTTACAGAGACTCCATACCTGTAACTTTGGATGGTCAGTCTCTCTGCTGGGAGCCTCCCAAAGGCCCTTCAGCCACTCCTCAGCCCTGGGCAGCACCAGCATCACCTCTGCAGGGCACAGCAAGTCTCTCCTGAGCTGCCCTTGCCCACCTGCAGACAGACCCTGCCCTAGGCAGGGCCCTGCAGTCAGGCAGGTTTCTGTAGGGCCGGGTGAGTGCACAGAGGATGGGCTGGGCTCTGTGAGCCTGGCAGGGACAGGGCAGCTCTCAGGAGGAAATGTCCAGGCCCAGGGAGATGCTCAGGGAAGGAGAGGGGGCTGAACAGAGCAATGCTGGGGGCAGGAGGGCACTGCTGGTGAGTGGGAGGTGCCATGCACAGCTGGGTACAGGAACACTGCCCTGAGTGCCCGGCTGTCTCTGCCCTGCCCTTCCAGGCACAGCACCACAACATCTTCTCTTGTTTCTGCACTCCTCTGATGTTGTCATTGTTATCTGGTGCTCTCAGGGAGGCTCTGGGGTTTGCAGCAGCTGAGTCAGGCACTGCCCTTGGGATTCCTGCCAGGCAGGGGTGTCCATGGGAATGGGGTGTCCAAGCTTCCCTGTGAGCTGTGCAGCTGTGGGCAAAGCAGTCCATGGTAAAGGGGAATGAGCTGAGCCCCCTCCCTGAGATCCCATCATGGGCACACCCAGGGGTCTCCTTGCTGTGTCCTTCCAAGCCCTGAGCTGCCCTCCTGGGTGCAAATCTGTGCCAGAGCCTCTTGGAGTTCCCTGAATGTCCCACGGGGAAGTGCAGAGATGCCACAGCTGAGGAAATGCTGTTGGGTTTGCCAAGGGAGCCCTGAGTGTCCTTGGCAGAAGGGGGTGCTGACACCTTGCTGGGAGAGCTTTAGAGAGTGTGAGACATTCAGGGATCCCTCTGCCCTGTGCAGGGTCTGGTTTATCCCAGGGTGACACAGGAGTGTGATTGTGCTCTGATCCAGCCAAAGGTGCAAACACAGTGGAGTTGGGAATAAGCCCATCCAGCCCCTCACCTTGCCCTGAGCCACAGGGAATTCTTTGCCTCTCACATGTCCAAGTGGCAAACTCTGAGTGCAGAAGAAATTCTGGGGATTTCTGTCCTCAGAAAGCCAGGAATGATGAGTGGGTAGGAGAACAATGGCTAAAAATACTTCATGCTCTCCATGCACTTTAGAAGTGGGTGTGCAGATGCTACTGAGCCTTTCTGCATTAGGAGTGATTCCACTGATAAATCCTGGATATCCTGTGCCACACAGCAACAAACCCAGGGCAGCAGGGCAGGGATGGCTCCTTGAGAACCCCCTCGCACAGGCTGGCTGCTGCTGACACTCTCAAACATCACAACTGGAGCTCAGTCAGGGACCTAGGTGAAGGTTTTCCCAGAGCAGGAACAAGGTGGGGTGAGTCACAGTGGGACAGTCTGCAGGGAATGGCCCAGGTTTGGCTCAAAGCAGCCTCTGCTGACTTGTCACTGTCCATTATTCATTAACAGGTCCCCATGGCCGGCCTCAGCAAATGTCCAACAGCAGCTCCATCAGCCACTTCCTCCTGCTGCCATTGGCAGACACGCGGCAGCTGCAGCTCCTGCACTTCTGCCTCTTCCTGGGCATCTCCCTGGCTGCCCTCCTGGGCAACGGCCTCATCATCAGCGCCGTAGCCTGCGGCCACCACCTGCACACCCCCATGTTCTTCTTCCTGCTCAACCTGGCCCTCACTGACCTGGGCTGCATCTGCACCACTGTCCCCAAAGCCATGCACAATTCCCTCTGGGACACCAGGAACATCTCCTACTCAGGATGTGCTGCACAGCTCTTTCTGTTTATCTGTTTCTTTTCAGTAGAGTTTTCCCTCCTGACCATCATGTGCTACGACCACTACGTGTCCATCTGCAAACCCCTGCACTACGGGACCCTCCTGGGCAGCAGAGCTTGTGCCCACATGGCAGCAGCTGCCTGGGCCAGTGGCTTTCTCAATGCTCTGCTGCACACAGCCAATACATTTTCCCTGCCCCTGTGCCAGGGCAATGTCCTGGGCCAGTTCTTCTGTGAGGTGCCACAGATCCTCAAGCTCTTGTGCTCTAAATCCTACCTGAGGGAACTTGGGTTTCTTTTTGTTAGTGTCTGTTTAGGAGTTGTATGCTTTTTGTTCATGGTTTTCTCCTACGTGCAGATCTTCAGGGCTGTGCTGAGGATCTCCTCTGATCAGGGACGACACAAAGCCTTTTCCACCTGCCTCCCTTACCTCGCCGTGGTCTCCCTGTTTATCAGCACTGCAGTGTTTGCCTACCTGAAGCCCCCCTCCATCTCCTACCCATCCTTGGATGTCTCAGTCACAGTTCTGTATTCAGTCGTGACTCCTACCCTGAACCCTTTCATCTACAGCCTGAGGAACCAGGAGCTCAAGGGTGCCTTGAGAAAATTAATGACTCTGTATTTTCAGAAGCATTAAACTCTTTCCTGCTGCAGAGCCTTTTGAATGTAACACTTTATAATTTCTGCCTTTTTCTCCCTATTCGATTGTTCTTTCTATGGTAAATTTTTCTATTGTTATATGTTTATTAAAAAATACTATAGTATTACTCTTTGCATTTCTACGTTAATATCTACCTTTCTTTTGAAACACAAACTCTTTGAGGAGGTTTGTTCCCTTGGCATCTAAATAAAAAAGAAGTGACTGCCCTGACCTATGTGTCCAGGGATTCTTCCTTAGCCCTTCTCTGTCTCTGCAGGGAAGTATCTGAGAGCAGAGGTGGAGGAAAGGGACTCCCAGCACAGCAGCACAGCCAGGGACAAATGGCAGCAGGCTCTGGCTCTTCCCTTGTCTGTGCAAGCTCAGAAGTTCCTGCAGGCAGGGGTGGCACTGCCCTCCAACATGTGGCATTTCTGCCCGTCTGGGCAGCAGAATGTGCCAGAGGCACAAACACCTCCAGGGGTCACTCTCTTATCTGCCTTCAGTTTCCATGAGCACCAAGCAGAGAAACAAGTGCTCAGTCACAGGTGCCCAAGCAGGAGAGAGGGGGACATGAAGGCCTAAATCTTTCCCTGGAAAACAGGACATCCTGAATGCGATCTGAGTGCTGGAACCCAGGGCTCAGTCCCCAGTGCTGCACAATTACACTCTTGCTCTTTGATCTCCAAACTCACTGCTTTTCACATCCAGTCTTCCCCTCTTGTGTTCACAGGAGTATTCTGTGTGTACTTTAGAGCTGGCATCCTGCGGCAGCTCCTGCCCAGCCTGGGCAGGCACAAAGTCTCTCCCCCTGCTCCTCTCACCTCCCCAGTGCCACTGTTTCCTGCAGCATCCTCAGCCATGCCCAGCACAGCCCTCCTGAGACACTTGGACACAGCCCATTCCTACATCCTCCTCATGCACCTGCTCAACCCCCTCAACCATAGCAGAAACATCCAGGGAAGGGAGGCCCCAGGGAAAATGCTCAGGACAGCCATGGACTTCACAAAGTGACAATTGGAGTGAGGGTCTGTGGGGAGAAATCAGAGCTGCCTCCCTTAGAACCATCCCACAGACCTGGACAGGGCTGTGATGTGTTCTGGGCACTGACCTGGAACTGAGGGATGTGGAAAAGGCCTTTTGTGTCTGGGATGTTGACAAGGCTGGGCAGTGTCACTCTGAGACCTCCCTTAAACCTATTGGAAAGGCCAGAGCCATCCCAGAGGGTCCTGGGCACTTGCAAAGGGCAGACATGGCACCAGTCTGCAAACAGGGCAGGGAGGGGCACTGGCAGAGTCACACACTGCTCAGGCTCAGCAGGGAAGGGCATGGGGCAAATCCTCCTGCAGCCATTCCAGGCCCTAGCAGCTCAAGGCAGGGATTGCAGAACCCCCGTGGAGGGAAAAGAAGGGAATGTTGAGTGCCCAGACTTTAGCCAGGCCTGGGACATGCTCTGCTGTGCTCTCCTCAGAGTCAGACTGGAGAGAGCTGGGCTGCAGGAGTGGAACATGGGGTGGGTGGGAATTTGGCTGAGCAATCAGGGTCAAATGTCATCCATGGCACAGAGTCCTCTTGGCAACCACTCCCTGGGGACATCCCTCAGGGAGCAGCCCTTGAGCACCACCGTGGAACATTTCTATTATTTCTACCGTGGCATGAAATGCATTTTCAATTCCCTTGTGGATGCTGCCAAGTTGCAGGGAGTCTGTGACCAAACTCATCTAATAATTGTGACTGAGAAATGTAATTGGGCAATTGGGTAAATTTGTCTTGCCATCAGGTACAAACCAAGCCACAAGAAAAGGGAGAAAAGACCTATGCATCAGGTGAAAGGCAGTTCAGTAGGGAAAAAAAAGAAACCAACAAAAACCCAACCAAAAAAACAAAGCAAGACCCTCCCACAACAACAAAAACTACACAAACAAACAAACCACAAATACCAAAGGCCACACACAGAAATCCACAGGAAATCTGCTATCAGTGGAAAATGTTTAACCATCTTGTGGCTGGAGACGATTCTGTATGTGTAGGTGGTGTTCTGAAAGAAAAGTACAGTAGTTTCACGAATACAAGCCGCACCCTGAATATTAGCCGCACTTTTGTTCGTAGCGAGAATTCGTGCGCAGCTTTCACGAATTTGCCAATTAGTAACAGGATCGCGGCATAGTGGGGTTTACTTGCTTGGGGCGGGGCCAGGCAGGCTCGGCCCACTCATGGTTGCCAATGGGGCCAGGTGGCCCAGCTCAGTGCTACGGCTCAGCAGGGCTGGTCGGGTGGTGCTGCTGCCGCCGCCGGGCCCCCTGGCCCCCCTCTCCCATCAGCACCGCCCCGCTGCCGCGTTTGCTCGCCCTGTGGTTGGTGCTGCCACCGCCGCTGCCGGGCTCGCCAGCCGCCCCGCGCCACGTTTGCTCGCCCTGCCGGCGGTGCTGCCACCGCCGCCGCTGCTGCCGGGCTCAGTGGCCACCCCGCTGCCGCGTTTGCTCACCCTGCCGGCGGTGCCGCCGCCGCCGGGCTCGCCGGCCACCCCCTCCCGTCTGCACCGCCGCTGCGTTTGCTCGCCCTGGTCAGCACTGCAGGCCCCCGCACCGCCGGGCTCCCCCACGCTGCTGGCCCCGATTCTGCTGGGCTTCCCCCGCCCTGCTGGCCTGGGATCTGCCGCCCCCCCTGCCCCGCCCTGCTGGCCCAGGCTCAACCGCCCATCCCCCGCACTGCTGGCCCCGCCTCTGCCAGGCTTTCCCACCTCTGTCGGGGCCGGCTGGGCTCCAGCTTGGCTTGGGGCTGCCGCGGGCTCTCACTTTCGTGTTGGCAGCTTTTAGAATATTGTTCATATATTAGCCGCCCCCGAATATTGGCCGCACTTCCGGGTTTCCACCAAAATTTTGGTCAAATTGCTGCAGCTTGTATTTGTGAAATTACTGTATCTTTAAAAAAAAACATTTCCATATACCCCTTGCCTCCCACTTCTTTCACTTTATTTCTGATCATGGTGTAGCATGGAATGGAACATCCCTTGGGTCAGTCCAGCCCAGCTTTCCCATCCCTGCTCCCTCAGGAACACCTGCCCACCTCAAGCCCGTGGGTTGCAGGGGCTTGCAGACACGCCTCATGCAGAGCGAGCACAGTGACAGGGACAGGAGAACAGAACAACATTTACAGTAATTTCACGATTACAAGCCACACTGTTTCGACCAAAATTTTGCTCCCATCCCAGAACTGTGGCTTACACTCAGGAGTGGCTAATATGTGAATAATTTTCTGACATTTCCAACCCTGGAAGTGCAAACCGAGTCAGTGCAAACTGCCAAGTTGAGCACCTGCCGGTAAAACCCGGCATTTATGCGATTGTTACAAATTGGTTACTGTGTTGCGCGGTGGGTGGAGTCAGGCTCCATGCAGGCAGCATGGCGTGGGGAGAAGCGGGGGAGCTCCCTCCTGCTGGCCCCATGGTCGGGGAGAGGCGGGGTCTCCCATCCCCATGTGCCACTGCTGCGGGAGGCGAGGGCTCCATCCCCGCCTCCCACCACCGCCGCGGGTGCCGGAGGGCTCTGTGCCCCCCTGGCACCACGGCACAGCACCGGACCAGGGCGAATGAGCCCAGCGGTGGCGGCGGCCGGCCCCGAGCCCTCACGACCCGAACCGAGCCAGTAAACCCCGCCATGCTGCGATTCTGTTACTATTTGGCAACTTTGTTGCACACAAGTCCTCGCTGCGAATGACAGAGCAGCTTATAATTGGGTGCAGCTTGTGTATGGACAAAGAACGAAATGTTTGCCAGCACTCGGTGATGCGGCTTATAGTCAGTGCAACTTGTAATCGTGAAATTACTGTAAGTGTGTTTATATAAGATACTTTTTTGGAGGATGGAAAATGGGGACCCAGTGCTTAGTGCTTCGTTATTTCTGTTAGGTTTTCTTTTAGTAAAGAGCCTGACAAACCTCTGGGTTTGTTGTACTAGTTCCTGGCTGGATTGCACACAAGTCAGTTTCTGTTCAGTAATATTCCTCCTCAAACTATTCCAAGCTTTTAGGGCTCTTTTTGGTTTTTGTTGCATTCTTTGGAAGAGCTAGGTGAGATGGACTTTTGTGATACAGCTCTGTTGCTGTGTATATTGTTGGTGTTCTTTGTGGGCTTTGTTAATACCTGTTTGTGATTGATGGCATAAAACAGCTGAATAAAGTTTGTGAAGTTCTTTGCTCGTGTTCCCCTGGACTCTGGTACCACTGATTGCACTGAGCAGTTGTCTGTCTTAACACACCTTGTCCTTAAGAGACCTTAAGTTAGACAGTAACAGGCTTTTCAGATGAACCTCTGCATTAGTATCAAACCAGTATTTGTTACAAATCATAACTAGAAGAAAAGTAGTTCTTAAATAGGTGATTTTATTTTTTTTACAAAGTCTGATGAACTTTTTCGCCCCCCATCTCCAGCTGAATACATTTCCTGAGCTTAGTCTCCCTTGTTTTTTTTTGGGACTCAGTGGACAGAGAGGCTCTCTCTTACTTTGCATCAGTCATTTAAAAAAAACAATTTATGTCTGTTCAGTTGCTCTGCCTTTTCACATCCCTAAGTGCAATTGCATGCAAGTACTTTCCAGGTTTTATAATATTCTCAGAATATCCCACAGCCTTCCTTATCTCTGCCCTGTGGTAGTTACTGTGCTGTTAACTGTTCTTCGTTATCCAGTGTCACATTCTGTATAAAGGTGTTTTTAAGAAATAACTTTCTTGATGCTGCCTGTCCTGTTCGTGGCATCATTTATCCATGTTTGTGCCGTAGTCTACCCAGTGCTGGGGTTTTTTTCCTTCCCCAGAACCTCAGATAATCTGAAAGAATAATTGATAGTTGCCATAGGAGGCAGGCAGGCAGGATGGAAATAGGCCAAGATAGGAAGGGGGTGTTATTATCTTTCTGTTACAGCTGAAGGAAGGAGAACGTTTTAGTTCTAGTTTTAGTATAAAGCTTCTTTTCCTTGTTTGCAACAAAACCAGCAAACTTCAAGCTAAAAATAGCTTAATTTAACTTAATTTCTGATGTTTTGAGAAAGGAGGGTGCAGAGCAGCAGGGATGGTTAACATTTTCTCCTTTGTTCATTGTCTGCTAACCAGTGGTCCTGCTTCTTTTAGGGTCTGTGATGGCTCCCACTGATGGTGACACATCAGCAAACTGTGTCTAAACTACAGTGGTAGTTACTCTGGAAAAGCCTGTCCATTCCTACTAATTCTTGTCATATTCCATTGGCTGTTTTAGATATGCTTAGAAATTTATTTGATGCCGACTGCTGAAATTCAGGTTAAAAGTTCAGAAAGGTTCTATCCAATGTTGTAGCACTTTGAAGTTTAGAGCCATTTTACAAGTGGTTTCTCTTCATTTTATTCCTAAACTTGCTTGGTTCTTTAGTAGTGTGCATTTCCATGGAAAGTTTCTGGTTTCCGTCCTCTCCCTCCCCAAAATCTCCTCATTTCTTTCCTTGGAAATTTATATTCCAAACTTCTGGTGTCCTTCCTTCCTCATTTTCTCATGAAAACCAAATGAAAAAGCCCTCTGCAAGATGCCAGTACATGGGTAAGGCTGTAAAACTTTAATGGCTTATCTGCTAATTTAGGGGAGCCACTTGCAAACAGTATATGACATGTCTGCCTGAGTTTTTTGGATGCACCTTATTGTGTTGTGGTTTTGTTCAGAAATTTGGGAATGTGTGTTAGTGCTCATTGTGCAGAACAGCTGCGCTAAGCCTGGATTATGGAAGGTGGTAATCTGAGGTTGCTGAAGTTCTGCACTGCTACGGCTTTATGTGCTTTACTGGTCACTTGTTTTTTGTCAAAATACAGCCTTCTGCTCAAGTCAGATACAAAGTGTTGGGTGTAATCCGGGCTAATCATGTTAGATAATGTAATAATGCAGTAATTTTCATCTTTGTGGCTACTGAAATGCTCTTAGTGTGGACTCTGAGAGTCAGAGTTAAGGGCCTCCCTAGTAGGGCTTGTTTGTAGAGCCATTTGTCACATTGCTACATCTTTTATTCCATTAACAAGCCAGCACTTGAGGAGCAGCACTTGTGTGTATGGTAAGGCCAGGTGTCAGCACGGAAGTATTAAGAGCATTCATTCACTTTCGGATTTTTACCAGGCTCTGTTTCACATAATTCTGGGCAGTTGAAGTCACTCAAACTGAAAAATACTCTGTAAATACTTGGGCAACGAGTAATGGAATGACTCAGGCTTCTGTCTTGCATATCTCTCTTGATGGAATTTGTTTTACGTGAATGGTTTAAAGTTCTGGTTCATTTTATTACCACTTTTCCAGTCCATGTAACATGTTTACAGATGAAAACATCACCAAAATGACCAATGACATATTGACCCTTAGCATGGCTGTGGAGATGGTGGGGGGAAAAGCCCAAACCAACAAGATGCTATTCAGAGACTTAAGATTCAATTTTATGTTTTCATGTTGGCCTTCTGGTGCCTGCAGTAGCAAAATATCATGCCTTGCTTTTTGTAGGAGAATAAACATAAGAATCTAAGTAAAGATGTGTGGACTTAATTACAGTTCCAGCAGGAAGGTAAATTATACTGTGGGTTTCAATAACTTTTATATAAGATTTGTGCAGAAGTGACAGAAAGGGAAACTGTCTCCTGTATTTTTTTTGAGGGAGTGCTCTGAGGAGAATAATGAATGCTGTGGCTGGGCAGTGTGGTGGAAGTGAAGGGAACAGGCCCAGACTGAGCATAAAGAAAATGGTTATCCTGTGTATTTTTTGAGCTGGCTGCTACATACTAATGGAAAATGTGACAGGATTTTGTAAGGCAAATAATTCTCCATTATCCAATAGCTAAAATGAAGCGTGAAAAGTAATGATTATGTCTAAGCTAAGAAGCTGAAAAGAAAAACCTAAGTGAAGGTGGCCAGTCGGTGGCAAACATGCTGTACAATTGTATGTCAGGCTGTAAAAGGCCTTGCTGCTGTGGAGGTGTGTTGCAGGCATTTGGGGTACACCCGTGCTCTTTTTTGGCTGGCAGTTCTTACTGTTGTTCCCTCTGTGTCACAGAATCCTCAAACCATTGTGGTTAGAAGGGATGTGAAGGTCTAGTCTGTCCTGCTGCTCACAGCTGTGTCTGCATTGTATTCACACCGAGAGCATCCTCTTGGAGTTCTTTATTCCAGCATCATTCCAGTCCACGTTGGCTGGACTCTACTCTTGTTTTTTCCTGCATTGGGCTTATTCCGGCATTTTTACCTTTTTACTCTTTGAGACAGAAAGAAGTACACAAGATGTTCTCATCCATTTTCCGCCTCAGCTTTGGTAGTGCCTTCTTTTCACGTGCCATTCTCTTGGCCTTTTATAGGGAGTGTGTTAGACCCTCCTTATGTGCCCTCAGTAGTTCCCTAGGTTCTATCTTTTCAAAGAGTATTGGGCTTGAGACTTGATCCTCCAGAGAGTTATCTCCAGTCCTCACTTATCCTGTATGTACCTCCCTTGGCTTATACTGTAGGTACCTGTCCTGTGTGTGCCTGTCTTGGCTTACATTGCATGTACCTTTATTGTACGTATCTATGCTGTATGTACCTATCCTGCGTGTACCTTTGTTGTGCCACTGACACTCAGAGCTGCCCCTGCCCTGGCACGTGGTCACCGTTACGTGGAACAGTTACAAAACTTTATTGTTCATCTCTGTTCTATGGGGTTTGGGGTAGCCAACGTGTGGGGATAACCTCTAGCTGTCAGGGAGGCACTTGCTGACCACCTCCTGTTGTCTTGCAGGTCCCTGAGGTGGGTTTCCTATCTCTGCAGTCACAGATGCTACCAATTTTCCTGGAGTCTATCATTTGATGTTGAAGAGCAGCAGCTGGAAGATGTGTTGAAGCATCCTCTTCGTTGTAGCATTTCAAGAAGGGGTTGCAGTCAGCATGTCAGCTGAGGAGTGTGTGACAGTGGGAGCGTGTGAGTGTCCGTGTGTGTCTGTGAGAGTTTGTGTCTGTCTGCTGCTGCTCGTGTCTGCCTGTGTGAGTGTGTGTGCTGACTGCTTCCAGCCTTGTGAGTAGGATTTTTTGCCTTTCAGGTGTTTTAACTCATTTTAAAATTGAGAATAAAATGTCCGCAGCCAATGGGTTGGGTTTTTTGCCCTCAGCTGGGTTTTTTTTCCTCGCTCCCAGCTGATGAGGTGCTTTTCATCACCACAGTTTAGTAGTGGACAGTCCCAGTTCTGGGGTTTTTGTCAGGCATTGTGGAACCCAAAGAAGAGATTTTACCCACCACCCCCATTTCAGAGCAGCAAGGTGGCAAAGCAGCACAACCAACTATGCCTCAGCCAGTGCCCACTGCCTGAGGGGTAAGTGCCTTGGAGCAGTGCAAGGGAGGTGGGCTGAGGATCCATGGAGAGAAGGTTTCGGGCCACCAAAGCCATGGAAAGCTGGGATTTGGGGAAGACAAGCTGCTGTGTTGTGACCAGCACAGTTACCAGCGCTGGGTTTGAACGTTGCACTGCGTGAAGGAGACAGGGTTCAAGGCATGTGGCAAAGCAGCTCAGAACACTCCTCTGGAGATGATTGATCTGTCCACATGCCTTGTTCCCTGCCGTGTTCTGCAGCATGGATTTGGAGACCTTGGATTATTACACTGGGGGTGACTTGGGTTGGATGCCTTTGCAATATATGTTGTTATAATTCATGTTTATATAGTATAAGAAAGTTGTATGAAATAAAATAAAATAAAAAGAACCTCTTAAACACCAAGCACCCGGGGCCATAGACAACAACTGTAATTAGTATATCAACAGACCTAGCCTGGTGATCTCCACAACAGACGGGAAAAGATCATCGATAAAGGACCTGTCAAGTACCACATATCAGACAGCCAATCACCTCCGCTGGTTCCCGTAAGCACTCCCAAGGAAAATTACACATCAATGTGGAGTAGACACAGCCTTCATCAACACACAGGAAGGACCTTTGTCCAGGGCAGTACAAGAAAAAGGCTTTAATCTGAATATGAGAATCTGCAGCAGAAACAAAGAAACTCTTGCCTCAGGCCAGAAAAACTGTATAAAAACCTGAGCTCCCTAGGACGGTGGTGTGAACACAGGGAGATCTGATGTGATAGAGGTCAGATCAGCGTGTGTGATCACCCAGCACCGATTTCCCGGGCTCTGTACTGTTGTTTTCACTTGTGGTTTTTTGGTGGCAAAAATAAAAAGTGCTGTTTTACTATTTAATTCAGCTTGATTCGGTTATTATCTATAACAATCTGGTGACCCGTGCCGTGATCCTGATTTGGGGTTCAGGTGGGACCCGCTTTCCATCCAGGAGGCGCCTCGCTGACTTCAGCGACCTGGCAGGATCGTGAAACTCCCCAGCACCAGTCAGGAACCCGAACTAAAACCAGAAGCCACAAACGAAAAGGGGGGAAATGGGCCCAGAGTTCTCGGATGACCGCGGCAACTTTGTTTCACTCATCAATCTCTACATGCACGAAGAATCCACACAGGAAAAGGAACCGTAAGTATTGCGAGGTTGAGTGATGTGTGACTGAGTGCGTGAGTGAGATGTGATTTATCACGAAGTGATTGTGGACCCCGAAATCGCAGTTCCACCATCCCGCGAGGGACGTGGTCGGTTGAGGGGGAAGTGAACGTTACGTGTGAAAACTCTTTCTCATGCATCAAGCCTAAAACTAAGGGTGTTTTGGGGGTCGGTCACGGGGGGATCGGGAGGGAGGTACGTTTCCTAGGATTTGGAAAACTGGTAAACCTCTTGGTCCAGGGGCTAGTTCAAGCCCAGGAAAAGAGAACTCATCTCCTTTCGAAAAGCTCCATGGAACGGTTCTCTGTGTGAGGTGAGTAGATTGGAAAAATTGAAATAAATAAAGTTTAAACTTCAGTTCAATGCTTCTCAGATTCAGAAGGTCCCAGCGTGAAACACGGTAAAAAAAAGGTATACTAAGGTAGCTTGGGATTTTTATTTGTAAAAGAAATAGAACAGAAAAAGAGCAAACCCCAGGAAAACCCTGGAGAAACCGAAAAAGATTAAAAAAAAAAAAAGAAAAAAAAGTAAAAAAGGTAAGTTGCCCGAAATAACAAAGGACAGCCTGCTGGGTTGGATAACAGAACACTGGGATGGGAGTCCTGATAAGAGAAATAAGTCTAAAGAAAAATTAATCCATTATTGCATAGAGATTTGAGGAAGGGGGGATGCAGCTGCAAGTCCCCTGTGTCCTCCACTTTCAGAGCGGGGCGGGGGGTGCAGGCAGTAAAAGCGATCAGGAGGGTATATCGACGGCGGCAGCGGGGGCAAGTGGTTGTCTGTGTGTTACGGCAGGGTTGGTGGAAGGGAGAGTGTGCAAAGATATGAGTGAGAGAATGAACAGCCAGACCGAGCGCAGAGGTGCGGGTCCGGGAGCGTGGCCTGTGAGGGTTGGGGGGGCTGAAGGGCCACGGGGACTCAGTGTCTGAGCCGGAGTGGCGGTGACCGCTGATCTCTGTGAGGCTGCAGGATGCTCGGCTGGCTGCCTGTGCTGCTGCCCGTGCTGCTGAGAGCACCGGTGGGGGAAGGAGCGGCGTTTAAACTGTAACAGGACAGAGACTGGTCCTCGGATACAGTGTCTGATATAGAGGGGGAGAACCGGGATAGATAAATATCTGAGAAATGCAAATTGTATGCAGAAAAATTAAGTTTCTGTTTTCTTGTAAATTCTGCTAGAAAATAAAAGTAATACAGAAAAAGCTGTGAAAGTTTGCTGAATGTGTGAAAAGAGTTTCAGAAGCATGAGTTTCTGATTGTGTTTGTAATTTACTACACTACATTGAAGAGTATAGTAAAAAGGTAAAAAAGAAAGGAAGAGAAAAATGGTTTGTGAATTAAAGCTTCCACATGCCAGCATGAACTGCTTTGGATTTTGCTTCTTTCTTTTTAGCAGCAGTTATTGCTTGTTTAAGCCTTAAGGAAGAAGGATTCAGGGCTTAGATAGCCCCCTTCCTCTATTCCAAGTTAGAATTTTGAGTGCTTGAAAGAGCAGTCAGAGCAATCTGGGGAGATGATGCGTAATTCACACTCCTCATGTGTGCTGTTCTCTGTAAATCAATCCTGCTTCCCGCCACGCATAGAGAGAAATGCCTGGGAGAAAAGGGAGAGACCTGGTCCTTCCCAGGGAATGTGTGCTGGTGCTTTAGCTGTTGCTAGAAGATGTGCAGGGACAGCACTGAAGTGACTTAAGGTTGTAAGCAGAGCAGCTGGAAAGGGTGTTACTGTTTTATTTTGCTCCTCTCAGAAACTCAGCCCCTTTTGAGGAGAGGTGCGTCCTCACGGATGGTGCTGGGAAATGTCCTGGTATTTAAAGTGAAAACCGATAGTGCTGCTCCACTGTGACCAAGTGTGGGGATGAAACCTTCCTCCCAGGTGCTGTGTGAGTGCAGGGTCCCAGCTCCAATGGCTCTTCCCAGCCCTCTGGAGCTGTGTGTGCAATGCTGGTAGTGGCACTAGTGTCCCTGTACTCCCCAGGACTGTCAGGGCCAGTGGGACACTTGGATTTATAATATGGTTTAGTTGAATTAACCCTGTTCATTGGCAAAAGCTGAATTAGGATGGTCTTAGGGGTGTTTAACATGTGTAACTATCCCTAAACCAATGAAGTTGCAGTTGTTTTTGATAATATGTGACAAGGGTGTAGAAAAGAGCATCCTGCTCTGTGTCTACCTTCTTCCCACCATCCTGAAGGAATTTAATCTTAAATCCAGAACTGTCTGGATGTGATGTGTGGCGGGTGCAAAGCAGGTTGTAGAGCTAAAGTTTTTGCAGGAGCTGTTGATGTGTGGATTTTCCCTTCTCAAAAGCCTGTGCTTTGGTTTTTCCTTTTCTTTAACCTGTTTAAGTTAAGAAGAGATGTACATTTAAGTAAAGTAAGAAAAATGGCCCAGGAAAGGATGTGGGGGACAGAGGTCAGAAATAGGATGTTTGGGCCTGGGAGAGGATGTAGTGTCCTTTGGATCACTCTGGCTGCAGCAGAGTGTCCCTGTGAGAGTAGAGAGTGTCCGTGTAAAGGTGGAGAAGTTTCATCAGGATATGCAAACATAGATGGGAAAACAGGGGAAGTATTTAAATCAGAGCCCCTCAATGTGAGTTGGTCAGCTCAAGCATGTGAATTGTATGCAGTTTTACAGACATTAAAAAAAAACCAAAAAAAAAACCCAAAAAAAAAAAGATTAAAAGGAAAGAGAAGAAGGGTATTTACAAACTCAAAATATGCCTTTGGGGTAGTTCATACTTTTGAGAAAATTTGGGAAAAAAAAAAACCAACCTAAAAAAGAACTAATAAATACTCAGAGACGGGGACTGGTCCATGGAAAAATAATAAAACAAATCTTAGAAGTTGTCCGAGAGCCAGAAGCAATCTCGGTTGTGCATGTGAATGGACATCAGACAAGAATACGATTTCAGATTAGAAGAAACAATTTAGCAGATAAGGAAGCAAAAAGTGCAGCACTACTACCAGTAAGTACCCCAGAATTTGAGGAAAGTGAGACTCAGGGATATCCCCCTTGTCCCTCCCAAAAAGAGATTGAAGAATACAAAAAGATAAGAGGTACATTAAAAGAAGGTAAGTAGAAATTACCAGATGGAAGGGAATTAATATCTAAGAATTATACCAGAAAAATTCTAAAGAGACTACATTTGCAAACACATTGGGGATCACAATTTCTGAAATTCTTCAGGTGTAAGGGGATTTATGAATTAGCTAAACAGGAAGTGCAGGGGTGCCTAATATGCAAAAAGGTTAACAAAGCCAGGACACGACAGGTAATTTGGGGTGGTCGCCCTATAGCCTATCGTCCATTTGAAAAAATCCAAGTGGATTTCACTGAATTACCAAAGGTTGGAAGGTATAAATTCTTGCTAGTACTAGTAGACAAATTAACTCGTTAGGTAGAAGCTTACCCAAACTCAAGGGCTACAGCCCAGACAGTATCTAAATTTCTTCTGGAAGAAATCATGCCCCAGTATGGTATAATCAACTATATAGACTCAGACCAAGGAACACATTTCACCTCGAAGGTTATTAAAAAACTGGCTGAAACCCTAGAAATTCGGTGGGAATATCATACACCATGGCATCCCCAGAGTTCTGGACAAGTTGAGAGAATGAATCAGACCTTAAAGGCTCAACTATCAAAATTAATGATAAAAACAAAAATGTCCTGGCCAAAATGCCTCCCCTTAGCATTATTAAATATTAGGACGATGCCTCACTCTGAGACAGGGCTATCTCCTTTTGAAATGCTATATGGAATGCTGTATGATTATGGGATATCAGTGGGACATCCAAAAAAAAAAAAAATAGAAGATGGACAAATACAACCCTACTTGATAACAATAAATAAAAATTTACAGGAATTGTGAAAACAGGAAATTGTCACACCAAATGCTCCTTTGGGGTTTGCCATACACAAAATACAGCCAGAAGATCAGGTCCTCATTAAAACCTGGAAAGAGGTTTCTCTCTCTCCTCACTGGGAAGGTCCTTTTCTTGTCCTTTTAACCACAGACACAGCAGTCCGGACAGCAGAAAAAGGCTGGACACACGCCTCCAGAGTGAAGAGTATAGAGACAACTGAGGAAACACCCAAGTGGAAAGTGGCTTCCTCCCCTGGAGACCTCAAGATAAAATTGCGCCAAACAAGCCGATGAGCAACCTAAATCGGATTAGGTGTATAGATTTCGGATGCAGGTGTTTTCTTTTTGTTCATTTCAGGTACCAGATCTATTGTAGAATTTGGGTTACACATTGTGTATTAGGGATCCAACCTGGAGCGCTCTGTATTGAGTGTTTTGAAAAAAGCTGTCTCTGACTGACCGAATTCTAGTACTTGCCACTGAATTGAATATCGTTGAATAGATTCTGTAGAGTGGTTTCTCTTATATCGACACGGGATTAGTGGGAAACTAAATTGCAGAACTGAAATTTTAAGAGTAGAGTGCTGGAGAACAAATAAAGTACCTTGTTGGACGGACACGATAAAATTATTGAAGTGGGATGTCTTTAAGAGGCAACATGCAACTCGAACTTTGCGTTGGTCCCCTGAAGAATACCTCTGCTGCCAAGAAGATGGTTTCCCTCGCCACTAGCAGCAAACTAGTGGGCGTAGGCAGAGGCAGAGAGGTACGCCTGTGGGGAATCCTGGTGAGCCTGAGCCTAGTCATGTTCCCACCAATTAACGCATACCCAAGGAACTCTGTAAGCCCTGCGGCACAAAGCCGTAATAACAATGAGTGTGGGGGATGCTCACTAATTAGCACCCCGACTCACTCTGTCCTGGCCAACTGCACCCATAAAGGAAAGAGGAGTACTGTACCTTTAACAGCACTCAGTATGTGAAGTGTAAATGGGAAAAGAAAATGATATGCTATGATCTCAAGGCAAGACATGGGAAAGGGCAGTCAGAGACATTTGCTCACAATATCCAGAAGAGAAACGCCAATCAAACACCTCTTCCCACTTGTGGGCAATGCAATCGCTCGGTGTGGGTAGGGGGAAAACAAAAGTCAGTATTTGTAGCTTATTTTTAGGTGAATGAATTATGCTATGACAATACTCAATTAGATATGTGTGTCATAGAAGCGAAAACATATTGGGTGGGCAAAAATCTTAAGTTTGAGAATAGATTGATCTCATATGGTAAACTAATCATCATCGACCTACTTGGAAAAAAATGAATGGGTTTGTGCCCAATTCAATAACAGTTTTTGTTTCTCCAGAAACAAGGAAAACATAGATCCTAAAAGCAAAATAGAACAAATAGCCTTAGAACAAAATGTTGTATTGAAATTGATTATGGAGAAGCTATAAGAAATCTTACTACAAAAATAAAAAGGGTGGCACATGTCCCTGTCCAAAAGTGGAATTCCATTCTCCAGGCATCTTGGTAGGAACAGTTATTCTCAGAAGCATGGTGGAAAAGATTGTATTCTTTATCCTGTGCTCAGTGTCTGGAGTCATCTTCCTACCATGCTTGATACCTTGTTTCATCAGATTAATACACTCAGTGGTGCAGGGCATGCAAATAGCCGCTATGCCCATGGACCCAGAACTTGCATCTGGGAGAGTGAATGGTAAAGCATCCAAATTACTAAAATTGAGAGAAGGGGAGGTGGATACTAGTGCAGTAGAGGCACTTGCAAAATTTGAAGAGCAAATGGAGAAAAATAAATGCCCTTACATAAACTATCAAGAAAGGCCAATAAAAGAATGGGATAGGAGTAATAAATCTGAAGAAAATTAAGAAAAGAACATGAATTAATTTGGTTATATAGAAAGGGAGGGATATATGTGTTTTAATTCATGTTTATATGTAAGAAAGTTGTATAAAATAAATAAAGTAAGGAAACTTTTCAGCCACTGCACCTGGAGCCCTAGACAAAAGCCTTAATTAGCATATCAACAAACCTAGCTCAACAATCCTGAAACAACCGGACGGGGAAGATCATCGATAAAGGACATGTCAAGTACCAAAGTACCACATATCAGACAGCGGATCACCTCCACTGGGAAAGATTACATTCCAAAACTTCGGTTCCCGTAAGCGAAAAACAGCACTCCCAAGGAAAATTACACATCAATGCAGAGCAGACACAGCCCCATCAAGGACTCATCAATGCACAGGAAGGACCTTCGTCCAGGGCAGCACAAGAAAAAGGATTTAATCTGAATATGAGAATCCGCAGCAGAAACAAAGGAAACTCTCGCCTCAGGCCAGAAAAACTGTATAAAAGCTGGGCTCCCTGGGATGGTGGTGTGAAGACAGGGAGATCTGATGCGATAGAGGTCAGATCAGCGTATGTGATCACCCAGCACCGATTTCCCGGGCTGGTGCTGTCAGGTCTTCGTTTGTGGCTTCCCAGGACTGTATTTTCGGTTGCAAAAATAAAAATTGCTGTTTTACTATTTAATTCAGCTTGATTCGGTTATTATCTATAACTTGGTGGTCACTCAGGTAATCCTTCCTCCATTTGTATGCCCTGACCATCAGGTGAACAGAGTTTTTATCACACACACTGATTATGTATTCATTACCTATCCCCACTTCCTTTGAATTTATTTGACACAGTTGCACCCCTTATCACAAGTCCTTTTATGGTTCTTTGGGGTCTGCCTTCAACATCCAGTGTCCTTTTTAGGTGGCTGTTCTCAGGCCTCCACTTTTGAGTATAGCCAATATTATTGTTGTGCATAATTTCTGCTTTATCAGCCTTGCAGAGCTAAGCTGGCATCCTGTTTGCATATTGTGTGACTTGTGTTTGCCTCAGCTACATCCTTTATCCATTTCTCCAAGTCCGTGCTGTTCTGTTCTACTGTCCTTGACAAGAATAACTCTTGTTCTGTTCTCCTATCCTTGTCACAGAGCTCGCCTCACTTGAGCCATCTGCAATCCCATGGGTTTGCAGGGTGCAAGTGTTCCCAAGGGAACAGGGATGGGAGAGTTGGGCTGGACTGACCCAAGGGATGTTCCATTCCATGTCACACCATGATCAGCAATAAACTGAGAGGAGGGGGGAGTGGTGTAGAGGAAATTAATTTCTTTTGAAAGGCATTTTCCTTTCAGAACTGCACCTATGATGTTTTAAGTTTTAGCTTTCATATTTTTAAAATTCTGTACTGCCTTAGTGTGCGATTCTGAACTTCATATAAAGTGTTAGTAAGTTCTCTTCACAGGGTAGTTAGACAAAACAATCCTTTTCTAGCCTGAGAACCAAGGACAGCCATTAAAGCCCAAAAAGCATGAACAATGGCAAATTAAAGAGAGCAAACGGAGAGAATGGGACTTTATGACCTGAAGAAGTAAGTGGGAAATTAACCCCAACATGTAAATGGATCAAATTTTATAAAATTGTGAAGACTGGTCATCCATCTTGTGTCCAATTTATGTGGATGCAACTGAGCCACGGCCAAGCTCTTGTACTGCCCAAGGTGTTTCCTTTAAATGTCTTTCAATAAATACCCACTTTATGCCTTTAACACTGTCTAGCCTCTGTTCCTGATCAGCCTCTCTAGGCATCACTGTCTCTCCTGTAACTCTTGTACCATGTTGCTGTTGAGACAGATAGGACACACAAAGGGACGTGACACACTTCAGAAGGATACTTTCTGTTTATTACAACAGCATGCTGTGTTTTACGCACTACACAAAGTTTACACTTTATTCATTGGCTACAATTGATCAACACAATCCTCATTGGTACAAAGGAGTCTCCACCACTGTTTTCAAATAACTTTCACATCTTCTTCTTCTTCTCTTCTCCATCTCCATGCCAATGGCCTTGGTAAAATTGCTTTCAGAAGTAAATCTTATCAGTTAACTCTGGTTCACAGAACAGCTGTCAGCCCCTTCCAAACTACCATAGTTTGAATTCAGGGAAAAAGCTCCAGGACTATCATTTCCATGCTGCATTTCAGGGCTTGTAGCAATGTATCTGAACCATCTAGGCCATAATCTGTATCAAGTGCACCAGCCAAACTATATTTAGCTGTTTTTCGACAGTTTTACTTTAGACTATTGTTTATAACAGGTACACTGGAGGGAGCCATTTTTTGGTGCTTTTCTGCAGTCAATCAAACTTTCTGTAACTCTTCAAGGCTACTGAAACATAAATTGTGCTAAACTGGAAGAGAAGAAGCTGAAAAACAGAATACAAAAAATAGAAGAGCCAAGATAAAGCTGGGCATTGATGCTCTGGATTTCAACCAATCATTTTACCTGTAACACTTGTGCACAGCATGTGGAAAAGATAGAGGCACCAATCAAAATAGGTGTGATCATGTGAAAAGTAGTTTTAGAATGTATAAATACAATTAAAAGCAAACAATAAATCGGCTTCTGCATAGTCATATGGAATTGCTGTCCAGAAGTCCTCTGTTCCCGCAAGGGCTTATTCACTCCCCCTCCATCTTTCCTGTGAAGAAAGAACGATGTCATTAGGCCAGGGATGTTTCCTCTATGAGCAGGACACCAGCTATCTGACAGAAGTGTGCCCAAAGCATCTGATTTAACCTCCTTGACACAGGGTCTCTACTCAGGGCTCTCCTGTGGGTGGTTTTTTCCTCCCTTCTTCCCCGTTAGAAATCTCCACCTCACAGGATATCCATTTGGCCACGAAGGCACAACCTGTAAATGGTTTTCCCTTTACCCTCAGACTTTTAGCAGGGAGGGGACAAGAAATGCAAAGGAAATTTAATCACTTTTTAACCTTTCATTTGTGCTTTTGGCAGCCCAAGAAATAGAGCTCCAGTTTTGAAAAGTAGGCCACAGGCTTAATTCTTAGTCCACAATGGCTTGAGGCAGCAGGAATTCCAGGGCTTTCCATGGCTGCTCTGGGCTGCTCCTTGCCATGGCTTTGCTGGCTGCAGCTGCAGCAAGAACAGGCCCCAGGGTGGGGGAAGGCCAATCCTTCCTCAGCTTTCCCTGCCCTGGGGCAAGAGGCTGTTCCCAACACACTCTGTGTCCAGCCTGAGCCAGGCCCAGGGCCACAGGCTGGGGCCAGCCAGGCCACACTGCAGTCTGTGCCCCAGCTGACTCCTTCCCCTGCCCAGCACCAGCTCCTGCAGGCACAGCTGCTCTCCACAGGCCCTGCGCTCACAGACACGGCCAGCCTCTGCTGAGGGAACCTCCTCTCCCTGCTCAGCATCAGCAGGGAAACAAGGCTGATCTCACACGGGCCCCAGCATGGCATCAGCAGTGGGGCAGCACCAGAAGGGCAGTGGGGAAAGGGAGAGAGATGGGAACAGGACTGCAAGGGGAATGCTTAGCAAGTCTCTGGCATTGAGAGAACTCCCAGCACACACCCTCTGCAAAGATGAGGGACACAAGAGGGACTTTGAGCACCTGCACCTGCAGAGAACACTGCAGCATGGAGGTGTTTCAGTGCCATGGACCACAGAAGCTGTTCCCGATGGAAGGACTGTTCCTGCCCATGGCCTCTGAGGAGCTGAGCAGGATGAGTTCACAGGGTGCTTGGCCTGTAGAGCAGCTTCTGCCTTCAAATGGGTGAAAATCTGCATGGCAATGCAATCTGCTCACCTTGTTTCTTCTCCTCCAGATCATCTCTGAGAATGTGAAGCTCATGATTTATGGCCTCCATACAATCCTCTACATCTTCTTTCAGAGTCTCAATTTTTTGGGAGAATTCTCGCTTGCCCTTCTTTAACATGTTTTCCAGGGCTAATGCAATATCTTCCTTCTTCATTCCTGTGAAAAAAGAACAATGTCAATGGACAACTGATGTTTCCTCCTGGACGAGGACACCACCCATCTGACACAGGCATGCCCATAGGATCTGATTTAAACTCCCTGACAAAGATTCTCTGCTCAGGTCTCTCCTGTGGGTTTTTCTTTCCCTTCCTCCTTCCCCCTTAGAAATCCTCACCTCACAAGATTTCCATTTGGGTATGAAGGAACAATCTAGAAATGCTTTTCACTTTACACTCAGATGTCTGCAAGGGAGGGGACAAGAAACACAGAAAAAATTTTCATCCCATTTCAACCTTTCATTTGTTTTTTCGGCAGCCCATAAAATAGAGCTCCAGCATTCAAAAATGGACCACAGGTTCTATTCTTAGTCCACAATGGTTTGAGGCAGCAGGAATTCCAGGGCTTTCCCTGGCTGCTCTGGGCTGCTCCTTGCCATGGCTTTGCTGGCTGCAGCTGCAGCAAGAACAGACCCCAGGGTCAGGGAAGGCCAATCCTTCCTCAGCTTTCCCTGCCCTGGGGCAAGAGGCTGTTCCCAACACACTCTTGTGTCCAGCCTGAGCCAGGCCCAGGGCCACAGGCTGGGGCCAGCCAGGCCACACTGCAGTCTGTGCCCCAGCTGACTCCTTCCCTGCCCAGCACCAGCTCCTGCAGGCACAGCTGCTCTCCACAGGCCCTGCGCTCACAGACACGGCCAGCCTCTGCTGAGGGAACCTCCTCTCCCTGCTCAGCATCAGCAGGGAAACAAGGCTGATCTCACACAGGCCCCAGCATGGCACCAGCACTGGGGGAGCACCAGAAGGGCAGTGGGGAAAGGGAGAGAGATGGGAACAGCACTGCAAGGGGGAACCCTTAGCAAGGATCAGGCAATGAGAGAACTCCCAGCACACACCCTCTGCAAGGATGAGGGACACAAGAGGGACTTTGAGCACCTGCAGAGAACACTGCAGCATGGAGGTGTTTCAGTGCCATGGACCACAGAAGCTGCTCCTCATGGAAGGACTGTCCCTGCCCATGGCCTCTGAGGAGCTGAGCAGGATGAGTTCACAGGGTGCTTGGCCTGTAGAGCAGCTTCTGCCTTCAGATGGGTGAAAGTCTGCATGGCAACGGCCCTGCTCACCTTTCATGTTCTTCAGCACTCCTCCGCGAACCTGAAGCTCAAGCATTATGGTCTCTGGCCATTCCTCTACATCTTCTTGCAGAGTTTCGGTTCTTCTGGAAAACTGCCGCATTTTCCTCTTCAACCTGGATTCCAGGGCCCATGCACGCTCCTTCTCCTTCTTCATTCCTGTGAAGAAAGAATGAAGTCACTGGGCCACTGATGTTTCCTCCTGGATGAGGAGAAAAGCTCTCTGACACAGGCATGCCCATAGGATCCGATTTAAACTCCCTGACACAGGGTCTCTCCTCAGGTCTCTCCTGTGGCTTTTTGCCATTTCTCCTTCCCTCTTAGAAACCCTCACCTCACAATAGTTCTGTTTGGCCATGAAGGCACAATCTGGAAATGGTTTTACTTTTACCCTCAGACGTCTCCCAGGGAGGGGACAAGAAACACAGAAAAAATTTTCATCCCATTTCAACCTTTCATTTGTTTTTTCGGCAGCCCATAAAATAGAGCTCCAGCTTTCAAAAATGGACCACAGGTTCTATTCTTAGCCCACAATGGCTTGAGGCAGCAGGAATTCCAGGGCTTTCCCTGGCTGCTCTGGGCTGCTCCTTACCATGGCTTTGCTGGCTGCAGCTGCAGCAATAACAGGCCCCAGGGTGGGGGAAGGCCAATCCTTCCTCAGCTTTCCCTGACCTGGGGCAAGAGGCTGTATCCAACACACTCTGTGTCCAGCCTGAGCCAGGCCCAGGGCCACAGGCTGGGGCCAGCCAGACCACACTGCAGTCTGTGCCCCAGCTGACTCCTTCCCTGCCCAGCACCAGCTCCTGCAGGCACAGCTGCTCTCCGCAGGCCCTGCGCTCACAGACACGGCCAGCCTCTCCTCAGGGAACCTCCTCTCCCTGCTCAGCATCAGCAGGGAAACAAGGCTGATCTCACACGGGCCCCAGCATGGCATCAGCAGTGGGGCAGCACCAGAAGGGCAGTGGGGAAAGGGAGAGAGATGGGAACAGGACTTCAAGGGGGATCATTAGCAAGGATCAGGCAATGAGAGAACTCCCAGCACACACCCTCTGCAAAGATGAGGGACACAAGAGGGACTTTGAGCACCTGCACCTGCAGAGAACACTTCAGCATGGAGGTGTTTCAGTGCCATGGACCACAGAAGCTGTTCCCGATGGAAGGACTGTCCCTCCCCATGGCTTCTGAGGAGCTGAGCAGGATGAGCTCACAGGGTGCTTGGCCTGTAGAGCAGCTTCTGCCTTCAAATGGGTGAAAATCTGCATGGCAATGCAATCTGCTCACCTTGGTTCTCCTCCTCCAGCTCATCTCTGATGTTCTGAAGCTCATGATTTATGGCCTCCATACAATCTTCTACATCTTCTTTCAGAGTCTCAATTTTTTCTGATAACTCTTGCTTGTTCTTCTTCAACAATGTTTCTGGGATCAATGGAATATCCTCCTCGTTCTTTCCTGTGAAGCAAGAACAATATCACTGGGCCACTGATGTTTCCTCCTTGACCAAAAGACCAGCTCTCTGACACAGGCATACCCATAGGATCTGATTTAAACTCCCTGACACAGGGTCTCTGCTCAGGTCTCTCCTGTGGGTGTTTTTTCCTCCCTTCTTCCCCGTTAGAAATCCTCACCTCACAAAAGTTCTGTTTGGCCATGAAGGCACAATCTGGAAATTGTTTTCCTTTTACCCTCAGACGACTACCAGGGAGGGGACAAGAAACACAGAAAAAATTTTCATCCCATTTCAATCTTTCATTTGTATTCTCTGCAGCCCAATAAACAGAGCTCCAGCCTTGAAAAATGGACCACAGGTTCTATTTTTAGTCCACAATGGTTTGAGGCAGCAGGAATTCCAGGGCTTTCCCTGGCTGCTCTGGGCTGCTCCTTGCCATGGCTTTGCTGGCTGGAGCTGCAGCAAGAACAGACCCCAGGGTCAGGGAAGGCCAATCCTTCCTCAGCTTTCCCTGACCTGGGGCAAGAGGCTGTATCCAACACACTCTGTGTCCAGCCTGAGCCAGGCCCAGGGCCACAGGCTGGGGCCAGCCAGGCCACACTGCAGTCTGTGCCCCAGCTGACTCCTTCCCTGCCCAGCACCAGCTCCTGCAGGCACAGCTGCTCTCCACAGGCCCTGCGCTCACAGACACGGCCAGCCTCTGCTGAGGGAACCTCCTCTCCCTGCTCAGCATCAGCAGGGAAACAAGGCTGATCTCACACGGGCCCCAGCATGGCACCAGCACTGGGGGAGCACCAGAAGGGCAGTGGGGAAAGGGAGAGAGATGGGAACAGGACTGCAAGGGGGATCCTTAGCAAGGATCAGGCAATGAGAGAACTCCCAGCACACACCCTCTGCAAAGATGAGGGACACAAGAGGAACTTTGAGCACCTGCACCTGCAGAGAACACTGCAGCATGGAGGTGTTTCAGTGCCATGGACCACAGAAGCTGTTCCCGATGGAAGGACTGTTCCTGCCCATGGCCTCTGAGGAGCTGAGCAGGATGAGTTCACAGGGTACTTGGCCTGTAGAGCAGCTTCTGCCTTCAAATGGGTGAAAATCTGCATGGCAATGCAATCTGCTCACCTTGTTTCTTCTCCTCCAGATCATCTCTGAGAATGTGAAGGTCATGATTTATGGCCTCCATACAATCCTCTACATCTTCTTTCAGAGTCTCAATTTTTTGGGAGAACTCTTGCTTATTCTTCTTCAACAATGTTTCCAGGGCCGATGCAATATCCTCCTTCTTCATTCCTGTGAAGAAAGAACAATGTCACTGGGCCACTGATGTTTCCTCCTTGAACAGGGGAACTGCTATCTGAAGAGGCATACTCAGAGAACCTGTTTTAAACTCCCTGACACAAGGTCCCTGCTCAGGGGTCTGCTGTGGGTGTGTTTTCCTTCCATCTTCACCCTTTAACATCCTCACCTCACAGGAATTCCGTTTGGCCATGAAGGCACAATCTGGAAATGGTTTTCCCTTTACCCTCAGATGTCTACCATGGAGGGGACAAGAAACACAGAAAAAATTTTCATCCAATTTCAACCTTTCATTTGTTTTTTCTGCAGCTTAATAAATAGAGCTCCTCCATTGATAAGTGGATCAAAGACTTAGTTCTAAAATCACAATGGCTTGAGGCAGCAGGAATTCCATGGTTTTCCCTGGCCTGCTCTGGGCTGCTCCTTGCCATGGCTTTGATGGTTGCAGCTGCAGCAAGAACAGACCCCAGGGCCACGGAAGGCCAATCCTTCCTCAGCTTTCCCTGACCTGGGGCAAGAGGCTGCTCCCAACACACTCTGTGTCCAGCCTGAGCCAGGCCCAGGGCCACAGGCTGGGGCCAGCCAGGCCACACTGCAGTCTGTGCCCCAGCTGACTCCTTCCCTGCCCAGCACCAGCTCCTGCAGGCACAGCTGCTCTCCGCAGGCCCTGCGCTCACAGTCACGGCCAGCCTCTGCTGAGGGAACCTCCTCTCCCTGCTCAGCATCAGCAGGGAAACAAGGCTGATCTCACACGGGCCCCAGCATGGCATCAGCAGTGGGGGAGTACCAGAAGGGTAGTGGGGAAAGGGAGAGAGATGGGAACAGCACTGCAAGGGGGAACCCTTAGCAAGGATCAGGCAATGAGAGAACTCCCAGCACACACCCTCTGCAAAGATGAGGGACACAAGAGGTACTTTGAGCACCTGCACCTGCAGAGAACACTGCAGCATGGAGGTGTTTCAGTGCCATGGACCACAGAAGCTGTTCCTCATGGAAGGACTGTCCCTGCCCATGGCCTCTGAGGAGCTGAGCAGGATGAGTTCACAGGGTGCTTGGCCTGTAGAGCAGCTTCTGCCTTCAGATGGGTGAAAGTCTGCATGGCAACGGCCCTACTCACCTTTCATGTTCTTCAGCACTCCTCCGCGAACCTGAAGCTCAAGCATTATGGTCTCTGGCCATTCCTCTACATCTTCTTGCAGAGTTTCGGTTCTTCTGGAAAACTGCCGCATTTTCCTCTTCAACCTGGATTCCAGGGCCCATGCACGCTCTTTCTCCTTCTTCATTCCTGTGAAGAAAGAACGAAGTCACTGGGTCACTGATGTTTCCTCCTGGATGAGGAGAAAAGCTCTCTGACACAGGCATGCCCATAGGATCCGATTTAAACTCCCTGACACAGGGTCTCTCCACAGGTCTCTCCTGTGGCTTTTTTTCCATTTCTCCTTCCCCCTTAGAAACCCTCACCTCACAATAGTTCTGTTTGGTCATGAAGGCACAATCTGAAAATGGTTTTTCTTTTACCCTCAGACGTCTCCCAGGGAGGGGACAAGAAACACAGAAAAAATTTTCATCCCATTTCAACCTTTCATTTGTTTTTTCGGCAGCCCATAAAATAGAGCTCCAGCTTTCAAAAATGGACCACAGGTTCTATTCTTAGCCCACAATGGCTTGAGGCAGCAGGAATTCCAGGGCTTTCCCTGGCTGCTCTGGGCTGCTCCTTGCCATGGCTTTGCTGGCTGCAGCTGCAGCAATAACAGGCCCCAGGGTGGGGGAAGGCCAATCCTTCCTCAGCTTTCCCTGACCTGGGGCAAGAGGCTGCTCCCAACACACTCTGTGTCCAGCCTGAGCCAGGCCCAGGGCCACAGGCTGGGGCCAGCCAGACCACACTGCAGTCTGTGCCCCAGCTGACTCCTTCCCTGCCCAGCACCAGCTCCTGCAGGCACAGCTGCTCTCCGCAGGCCCTGCGCTCACAGACACGGCCAGCCTCTCCTCAGGGAACCTCCTCTCCCTGCTCAGCATCAGCAGGGAAACAAGGCTGATCTCACACGGGCCCCAGCATGGCACCAGCAGTGGGGCAGCACCGGAAGGGCAGTGGGGAAAGGGAGAGAGATGGGAACAGGACTTCAAGGGGGATCATTAGCAAGGATCAGGCAATGAGAGAACTCCCAGCACACGCCCTCTGCAAAGATGAGGGACACAAGAGGGACTTTGAGCACCTGCACCTGCAGAGAACACTTCAGCATGGAGGTGTTTCAGTGCCATGGACCACAGAAGCTGTTCCCCATGGAAGGACTGTCCCTCCCCATGGCCTCTGAGGAGCTGAGCAGGATGAGTTCACAGGGTACTTGGCCTGTAGAGCAGCTTCTGCCTTCAAATGGGTGAAAATCTGCATGGCAATGCAATCTGCTCACCTTGGTTCTCCTCCTCCAGCTCATCTCTGAGTTTCTGAAGCTTATGATTTATGTCCTCCTTACTTTGCTCTACATCATCTTTCACAGTCTTGATTTTTTCTGATAACTCTTGCTTGTTCTTCTTCAACAATGTTTCTGGGATCAATGGAATATCCTCCTCGTTCTTTCCTGTGAAGCAAGAACAATATCACTGGGCCACTGATGTTTCCTCCTTGACCAAAAGACCAGCTCTCTGACACAGGCATACCCATAGGATCTGATTTAAACTCCCTGACACAGGGTCTCTGCTCAGGTCTCTCCTGTCGGTGTTTTTCCCTTTCTCCTTCCCCCTTAGAAATCTTCACCTCACAATAGTTCCGTTTGGCCATGAAGGCACAATCTGAAAATGGATTTTCTTTTACCCTCAGACAACTACCAGGGAGGGGACAAGAAACACAGAAAAAATTTTCATCCAATTTCAACCTTTCATTTGTATTTTCTGCAGCTTAATAAAAAGAGCTCCTCCATTGATAAGTGGATCAAAGACTTAGTTCTAAAACCACAATGGCTTGATGGAACAGCAATTCCAGGGCTTTCCCTGGCTGCTCTGGGCTGCTCCTTACCATGGCTTTGATGGCTGCAGCTGCAGCAAGAACAGACCCTAGGGTCAGGGAAGGCCAATCCTTCCTCAGCTTTCCCTGACCTGGGGCAAGAGGCTGTTCCCAACACACTCTGTGTCCAGCCTGAGCCAGGCCCAGGGCCACAGGCTGGGGCCAGCCAGGCCACACTGCAGTCTGTGCCCCAGCTGACTCCTTCCCTGCCCAGCACCAGCTCCTGCAGGCACAGCTGCTCTCCACAGGCCCTGCGCTCACAGACACGGCCAGCCTCTGCTCAGGGAACCTCCTCTCCCTGCTCAGCATCAGCAGGGAAACAAGGCTGATCTCACACGGGCCCCAGCATGGCACCAGCACTGGGGGAGCACCAGAAGGGCAGTGGGGAAAGGGAGAGAGATGGGAACAGCACTGCAAGGGGGACTCTTAGCAAGGATCAGGCAATGAGAGAACTCCCAGCACACACCCTCTGCAAAGATGATGGACACAAGAGGGACTTTGAGCACCTGCACCTGCAGAGAACACTTTAGCATGGAGGTGTTTCAGTGCCATCGACCACAGAAGCTGTTCCCCATGGAAGGACTGTCCCTCCCCATGGCTTTTGAGGAGCTGAGCAGGATGAGCTCACAGGTTGCTTATCTTGGAGAGCAGCTTCTGCTTTCACATGGATGAAAGTCTAATTGGCAATGGCCCTCTTACCTTGGTTGTTCTGCAGCTCTGCTCTGACATACTTAAGCTCATGGTTTATGTTGTCCAGACCTTTTTGGAAATCTTTTTCCAGAGTTTCAACTCTGCGGTAGAGCTGGTGGTCTATCGTCAACCTGGATTCCAGGGCACATGCATATTCCTTCTTCTTCTTCATTCCTGTGAAGAAAGAACAATGTCACTGGGCCAGTGATGTTTCCTCTATGAGCAAAAGACCAGCTCTCTGACACAGGCATGCCTATAGAATCTGATTTAAAGTCCCTGACACAGGGCCTGTCCTTAGGTCTCTCCTGTGGGTGGTTTTTTCCTTCTGCATTCCCCCTTAGAAATCCTCAATTCACAGCAGTTAGGTTTGGCTGTGAAGCCACAATCTGGAAATAGTCTTCCCTTTACCCTCAGATTTTCAGAAGAGTGGGTACAAGAAATGGAAAGCAAGTTTTCAGCTCATTTCAACCTTCCATTGGTGCTTTCTGCAGCCCAAGAAATAGAGTTCCAGCTTTGAAAAGCCTTAATTCTAAGGCCACAATGGCTTGAGGCAGCAGGAATTCCAGGGCTTTCCCTGGCTGCTCTGGGCTGCTCCTTGCCATGGCTTTGATGGCTGCAGCTGCAGCAAGAACAGACCCTAGGGTCAGGGAAGGCCAATCCTTCCTCAGCTTTCCCTGCCCTGGGGCAAGAGGCTGCTCCCAACACACTCTGTGTCCAGCCTGAGCCAGGCCCAGGGCCACAGGCTGGGGCCAGCCAGACCACACTGCAGTCTGTGCCCCAGCTGACTCCTTCCCTGCCCAGCACCAGCTCCTGCAGGCACAGCTGCTCTCCGCAGGCCCTGCGCTCACAGACACGGCCAGCCTCTGCTCAGGGAACCTCCTCTCCCTGCTCAGCATCAGCAGGGAAACAAGGCTGATCTCACACGGGCCCCAGCATGGCACCAGCACTGGGGGAGCACAAGAAGGGCAGTGGGGAAAGGGAGAGAGATGGGAACAGGACTTCAAGGGGGATCCTTAGCAAGGATCAGGCAATGAGAACTCCCAGCACACACCCTCTGCAAAGATGAGGGACACAAGAGGTACTTTGAGCACCTGCACCTGCAGAGAACACTGCAGCATGGAGGTGTTTCAGTGCCATGGACCACAGAAGCTGTTCCCCATGGAAGGACTGTTCCTGCCCATGGCCTCTGAGGAGCTGAGCAGGATGAGCTCACAGGGTGCTTGGCCTGTAGAGCAGCTTCTGCTTTCACATGGATAAAAGTCTAATTGGCAATGGCCCTGCTCACCTTGGTTCTTCACTAAGACTCTGAAGCTCATACGGTGTGTGTCTTAGTTTACGATACAGGGTGTGATAAAAGGTATCTATTTAATCACCATTTGTTGAGGGTAGGGGCAATGATCCTGATCTCCCTGGGAGATATTCTGCTAATGGGCCATCCATTAAAACCAGGGGGAGCCGTGTTCTTTATCTTTTCACACCCCATCCTCCCTCCAGCGAGTCATTTTCTGCTAATTGCCCATTAAGTCCATTGTGTGACTGATAAAATTACTGCATCCCATTGGAAGTTGCTCCAGCCAGGGGGAAGGGCCCAACATTTCTCACCAAGATAAAAACAGAGCTTTTGGGACACGAAGGTTGCCCCTTTCTCCACTGGACTCCAGAGGAAAACCGTATTTCTCCACATCACCACTGGACCTCCAGAAGGAAACCACACCTTCTACAGGAGCACTGCTTCAACTGAATCACATCTGTCACTGAAAAAGGACTGCAGCCACCATTTAATGGGACTGCTGCCAACACCCTGCCTGACAGGGTGTCAGGTTGTACTCTGACTTTGTCAGGGCTTGGGTTCTGTTTCTTTGTAATACTGTATTTCTTTTTTAATTTCCCTAGTAAAGAACTGTTATTCCTAATTCCCATATCTTTGCTTGAGAGCCCCTTGATTTCAAAATTATAATAATTTGGAGGGAGGGGGGTTTACATTCTCCATTTCAAAAAGAGGCTCCTGCCTTTCTCAGCAGACACCTGTCCTCCAAACTAGGACAGTGTGGACCTTCAATTTTTTGAAATCTTCATGCAGGGCCCCCATTTTATTCCTGAGGTTCTGGAAATGCTTCCCCATCTTGGATTTCAGGTCCTTTGTGGTCTTCTTCCTCTCTCTCCTTCTTTTAGAAAAACATTGGTGTCAGTGGGAAACTGACATTTCTCCCTTGAGCAGAAAACGACCCATGCTCATATCTTCTTTTTAAATTCTGTTCTTGAGGATCTCTTCTTAGTTCTGGTGCAATCCAGAAATGAATTCTTTTTTTTGTTTTTTTTTTTTTTCTTTATTTCTTTATTCAGAGGAGAAACAAATATCTAAGCCTTAGTTCCCTCATGTTCTGCCTGTTTACCAATTTGTTTGCTCCAGACCTCTTAAGATCATCTTTTCTAATTCAGCTGCCTTGGAAAAATTCCACTCATCCCAGAGATGTGGAATTCACAGGCTGATGCACCTGTGGGTACCACTTACTATGACCCTTGCTTTCAAATCCTATTGCAACAGGAGTTTGCTTGGGGAAGGAGCCTTGGCCTCCCTAGTGTATCCCCAGTTTTCTTCCTCACATGGAGACTTTTTCTCTAACAGCTTTTTCCAGTTATAAGGAGTTTTGGCACCACTGAGAGCACTGCTGAGCATGGACTTGGAGCTCCTGTGCTGCTGGTGAGGAATACTGGGAGGAATCCCATTGCCTCCTCACAGCCCAAATGTCTGGACACGGTGGAGAGCCCAGGTCACACTAAATTCCAAGTGTTCCTTGAAGAAATTACATTCCCCTGCCAGCACCCAGCTGGCAAGAGCAGGGGCAGGAGGACAGCTGCCCTTAGAATCCAGGGGGTGGGATCCAGCAGAGGCCAGGCTGTCCTTGTCCGTGCTGGGAAAAGCCCACTGCTGGAATATCTCTGCACCCTGGGATCCTGGGGTCCTGCATGAGGACTGGATGGGAAAAGGCACGGGGAAGGGCAGTATACAAAAGGACTGGCTGGAGGCCTTTGGAAATGGGAATTTATGGACAGTGGGACTGTTTGATCTGACTGCATGACAGACCTCTGGATCTCCTTGCTTGGCAGGCTGTTTCCAGGTAGTGTGGGCAAGGACTGGCACTGAGCTGCACAGAAAGGCTTCTGCCTTTTGTCCCTGTAGCTAAGCCCAGGATAAGATTCTTCCTTAAAGAAAGGACAGGAAATCCCAGAAGGGATGTGCTATGCCTTTGAAATAGCTATCAATTGTGAGGAACAGCCCCTGCTAGAGTAGGATGTGTCTCTAGTCAAAAAAGGTCATCCCTCTGACCAAACTGATCCCACCCCAAAGGCCAGGCCTTCTGCTGTGTTCTCGGGGAAGAAACCTCCACTGGCCTTGCTTCCCTCAGGGATAACACATCCCATCCCATCCCATCCCATCCCATCCCATCCCATCCCATCCCATCCCATCCCATCCCATCCCATCCCATCCCATGCTGTTCCATCTAACCCCATCCCATCCCATCCCATCCCATCCCATCCCATCCCATGCCGTTCCATTTAATCCCATCCCATCCTATCCCATCCCATCCCATCCCATCCCATCCCATCCCATCCCATCCCATCCCATGCCGTTCCATTTAATCCCATCCCATCCTATCCCATCCCATCCCATCCCATCCCATCCCATCCCATCCCATCCCATCCCATCCCATCCCATCCCATCCCATCCCATCCCATGCCGTTCCATTTAATCCCATCCCATCCTATCCCATCCCATCCCATCCCATCCCATCCCATCCCATCCCATCCCATCCCATCCCATCCCATCCCATCCCATCCGCTCCTAAGGATGGCCACAGACAAGAGCAATGGGATGCAACAAACTTACCAAATTCCTTGAACAATTCCAGACCTATCTCAGCCACAGAGGCAGCTACTGCACCTACTGTACCATAAGTACATATGAAAAGAAAATCAGGACATTTAACAAGCGCCTTTCCCCAAGGAACTCTAGGACTGCACTGAGCATGTTCAGGGGCAGAACACTTCCCACATGGCCCAGGAGCCACGAAGTCCTGTGGACCAGGAGCCCCACAGCAGTGCTGGGGGGTTCCTGACCCTCGGGGCCACTGAGGCTCTCCTGGGCCAGGAAGCTGCCTCAGCTGCCTCAGCTGCCACAGCACTCAGGCACCACACAGGTGCCTCAGCCCCACCTGAGCACAGCCACCCTCGAGAGGGTGAGACTCTTCTGCCTCACACTCCAGGAGTGGAGAGGAACCTCCCAGGTCCCCTCACTGTCCCTTGGCACATTCATTTCAGTCTGATCCTCAAAGCCGTGCTTAGCAACACCCCCTGCTAGAGTAGATGTTTCTCTCTGGTCAAAGAAGGTCACCCCTCTGACCAAACTGATCCCACCCCAAAGGCCAGGCCTTCTGCTGTGCTCTGGGAGGGGTTCTGCAGGCAACGTGCTCAGGGGAGAGACCTCCTCTGGCCTCACTTCTCTCAGGGATAACACATTCCTTCCCAGGGTTCCCACGGATGGCCACAGACAAGAGCAATGGGATACATGAGTCCACTCTTACTTAGGGACTCAAATTGGCCTCCTTGGAGGCCAATCCTGCCATGAACTCCTTTTTTGGGGCCATTAGGTTGACATGAGAAGAAAAAGAAAAATTAAAAATTAAAAAGAGGAAGTTTCACTATGATATTTCCCTAAGGATTTTAAAAATACATTGAAGAGCTTATTTGGAACACTGATATCCCTTATACTACTCAAACCTCTGATCTACTCAGGATTTTAAAATCTACTTGTTTTCCCTTCCAGCACTGTCTACATAGTAGTAATACAGCTCTTACCAAGCGTTTCAGGTATGCCCATGTTTCTCATCTCCCTTGACCTTTTCTCTTGGTTCACTCTGCAATGCAAGGGAAAAGAGGGGAAAAAGTCTCTGTGGTGGGCACAGGACTAGAGAAGATAAAACAGTTGATAAGATGTTCTGCTGTTCTCCCATCTCTCCACCCAGCTTGTCTGCCACGGATCTCTGAGAATTCTCACAGACACACACATGATCTGCCTTGGTCAAAATTTAGACCTTCTGCTTTTGCAGAGTGCAGAACCTGGTGTTCAACCCCAGCCACAATTTTCCACAGACGTAAGGGACCACTTTCCATTCTTTCAGACTCATATCCTGGAGGTTATCCCGACCAGCTATAAATAAATAGCTTTCTGTGGAGAAAGGACAATTTACCTTGGCTGGCTGCCAGATGCCCACCAAACTTCTCTCACTCCCCCTCCTCAACCGGACAGGAGATAAAAATAAGACAGAAGAGCTCACATAAAACCTGGGACATCCCTCACCTGGTGCCCTCATGGGCAAACCAGACTCAACTTGGGGACGATTGCTTTGCTTTCTCAGCAATTCCCAAAAGAGCAGCAAGCCAAGCAACAAAGACAAAACAAACCACCTCACTCCCACCCTCCCCTCCTCCTGGTTGGGAACACACCTGGTGCAGGTGGCTGGGGGCAGCTGCAGTGCCAGATGCAAGTTGAGCTCCAGGTGGGAGCCCAAGACAAGCATCCATGTGCCAACAAAGCACAACAAAGGGCAACAAGAGCACTGGCACAGCTGGGGAAGGAACACCGAGAGACCCAGCAGGAGCTGAGAGCTCGGGAGGAAGAGGCAGACTTGAGCCTTGGGCATGCAGACTGTGAGGGGATAAAACTGGGGGGTTCTTTTGTTGGAGGAACAGCTCAGGCTGTTCCTGTGTTACTGACCTGGGAGTAAATGGCTTTATGGAACCAGACATCTGAGAATGTTGTGGGAAACCTGGGCTGGAACCAGGGAGGGCACAGGGGCTGAGGGTGGGAGTGGGGCTATGGCGAGTCCAGCAGGGCCCATCGGGGCACTGGAGCCACTGCTGGGGAGGGGCTCTGGTCCCAGCACTGAACACCTCTGGTGGCTGGACTGTGATGGCCAGAGCACCTCTGGAATGGCCAGACTGGGAAGTTTCCTTAACATCCTGGTCTGCAGAGCTGGCTGCAGAAAGCATGACCTTGCTCACCCTTCCAGCAAAGCCACCTGTCCCTTCTGACCACATCCATCAGAGCAGCAATGATGGGGTGAAGGCAGAAGCAGGGACTGCTCAGGAGTGAGGAAAGGTCTGCTCAGGGCACAGCTCGCTGCCGTGCTTTGCTCTCCCTCTCTTTCTTGCACTCCATTTCCCTGAGCTGTCTGCTCCTCCTGAATTTTGGTTTTCTCTGCCAAGGGCCACATTCCAGGGAAGGAGGAGGACCTGGACTGAATTAAGGAACCCCTGCCAAAAGCTGCTGCATGTCAAGAAAGCTTTCCTGGTATTCAAGGTGAGTATAGGCCCAGGTGAGGAAAAGAGCTCCACTGAGGACTGTAAATAGAGAAATGCCAGCAGGGGCCCAAGAGAAGTCACAGGCCAAGGCCCATGGCTGTCCCACAGGTTCAGCCCAGGATTGAACCCAGCTCTATTTACTCCCGCTACCTTTTCCTATTTTGCTCTGGTCTGAAAGGAAGGGAAGAATATAAACAGCATAAAATGCTCAATATTTGAGGGGCTTTCTCCTGAAAGCAGAGCAATAGAGTGATGGCTTCTTCAGCAGTAACAATGAATAGATGATGTGCACGTGGAGCTGTCCTGAATGTGCCTCTGCTATTATGAACACAGACATTTAGCTCAGATCACCACTCATGGAAAGATGGTTGTGCTCTCAGGAATGGGGCACCCCACTTCTCACAGTCAGACACAAATTGTTCTCTCTGTGTCTCTTTGTCTGTCTCTCATATTTAGGAGCCCTGACAGCAGGTTTAGACAGTGAAATTAATTTATGCAGGGCCACATCTGCAATCCTGAGCCAAAGCTGAAGCTTTGAGGAGAAAAAAGGAAAGGAAGGGGAAAGAGAGGAGGGGAGCAGAAGGAAAAAGCAAATGCAGGAAGAGGGGAAGAGTGCAGAAAGAAAAAGTACTGCCAGAAAAAAAAAAGAGAAGAAAAATGAAGAAATTCTACCTTCTGCATTGTCAGTGTTGTCTCTGCTGGCCAGAGACCAACAGAGTCTGGTCTGCCAACAGAGCCCCATTAACTTAGATATTCTGAATTATGCAGAGTCTTATACAACATTAATGCCAGTATTTGAGCTAAATCCAGGAGGGCTGTATGAGTGGAGGTGAAATCTCATTATGCTTTGTCTGGGGTGCTCAGGTGAGCTATTGATTTAATTTTTATATGCTAGATTGCTAAGTTATACTCACTCTATGAAATAATTATTCATTATATATTCAGACTAAGCATTTATATAATCAGCCAGGATCAAAGAAACAAACAATTGGCCATAATGTAATTAATGCTGTGTTAATCAATATGCTACTTAGGCTTTAATTTGCTCAAAGCAAATGGGTAGCCAGGGTCACAGCAACAATTTTTGCTAACAGAATAAATAAATAAATAAATAAATAAATAAGGCCTGAATTGAGATTTTTTTTCTTTGTAGGAATGAATTAGGAACTGGATTGGTGTCTGTCAACTGTAGGAGGGAAGTGACAATGGACTTTGAATGGGAATTCTATCAAATATTGACTTTATGGTCTCCCAAGAACTGTTCTTGACTGGCCCCCACACTCTGCAGCACAGCTGGGCCTTGATGAAGCATAAGACAAAGAAAGCCCTGGGGGCTCTGGAGGGCAGCTGGGCTCCTTCAAGCCTCACCAAAGCCTAGTGAAGGCACCAGGAAGGTCCAGGGAGCAGCGTCCTTTTCCCATTCCATTCTCTCTGGCAGAACTGCACACAGAACTTGAGGGGTCTCAGCAGTGCCCAGCCCAGGGAGTGCTCACTGCCATGAAGTCTTGTGAGGAGGGGCTGTCACTGCTGGATATTGCCAGCAGTGATTCCTTGGCCTTGCCCAGAGGGGCAACTGCAGCTGCAGATTGCCCAAACAGAAATATCTGCAGCAGAGCAGTCACACTTTTGTTGTAGGTTTGTTGTGCAGACACTGATATTTTTAGGCAAATCCCACCAGCACTTCAAGGACAGCTGGGGGATTTCCACCCCAGTGACCCACCAGAGCAGTGGTTCCTGCCCGGCACAGCCCCCCCCTCCCTGGGCAGGTGTGGTGTAAATGTGCTGGACAGGGGGGTCAAACCCTTACCTGGCTGTGTTCCTGCTCACACAGCCCAGGGTGCTGTTGGCTTGCTTTGCTGCTGGCCTCAGTCCCTGCCCCTTGGTGCCCAGGACCCCACTCTTTCCCGGTTGTGGCAGCCCAGGCTGGCACTGCTGAGCACATTCCTGACCAGCTCATCCTTGTGGACCAGGACCAGGTCCCCGTGAGCATCTCCCTATTCCCCTCCCAGGCAGCTCTGCTGAGCCATCATTCCAAGATCTCCCAGGCTGCTGGAACCCTTGGCTTTGCCTGGCCCTGAATACCAGGGCAGTTGCCATTCCCCATGGGAACCTGCTCACTGGCCAGGAGACCCCTCCAGGTTACCCCCAGAGCTCTTCTGCCAACTCTCCTTGATGATCAAGGAGTTTCTAACCTGCCAAGACAGTGTCCTCTCTTTCTGACCCCTCGACTGCTCACTCACACAAATCAATTTAACCTGTGCCCATCTTGTTGAGGATCTCCAAGTATGCCAGCTGCACTTCACACCTCCCATCCTCATCCTCCTTGACACTCCCTCTGGCAGAGCTTCTCCCCTCCCACTGCATTCCACCAGCACTAAGGCACAGCCTTCCAAATCATTTAGGGATGTTTTTGGCTCAGACAAAAAAAAAAAAAAAAAAAAAAAAAAAAAAAAAAAAAAAAGTAGCAGCTTCTGAGCTCAAAATCAGCAATCTTGGGTTGTTAGGGGTTCAGAAACTCCCATTCAGGAGCATTTGGGCAAAGAAACTGCAAGTTTGGGAGCTTTGGGACTCAGAAATAGTGATTTAGGGAGATTTGGGCTCCCAAGCACAGATTTAGAGAGATCTGGGGGCTCTGAACAAGCTCAAACTTTAGGCAGCATTTGGCTTGAAAAACACCAATCTAGAGAGCATTTGGCTCAAAACCACTGATTTGGGGAACTTTTGGCCTCAGGAAGTCCCATCTAGGCAGCTTTCCAGCTCAAAATTCCAATTTAGGGAGCTCTTGGGCCCAGAAACACATGTTTAAGGAACTACAGTGCTCAAAAAGGGATGTCAGGAAGCTTTGGGGGTCAGGAAAAGCAACTTGGAGAGCTTCAGGGCTCAGAAACACCAATTTAATGAGTTTGGGTCTCAGGAAAATCAATGTCCAGAGACTCTGGCCTCAAAAGCAACAATTTAGGATACTTTAGGGCTCAGCAATACCACTTCAAGGCACTCTTGGGGAACTTGTCAGCTGACAATGCAGAAGTTTCAGGAGCACTGGGGCTCAGAAACATCCACCTGGGGAGTTTTTGGGACCTGAAACAGCATTTGGGTTCAGAAATACTGATTTTGGGAGCATTAAACGCCGATCTGGGGCTCTTAAACACCAACTTAGGGACACACAGGCCTAAGAAACCCTGACTGGGCGAGTTCAAGGCTGAGAAAAAATGACATCAGGAGCTTTAGGAATCAGGGAGAGTGATTTGGGCATGTTTTCAGATCAGAAAGAGCGATTTAAAGAGCTTTCGGGCTCCAAAAAAAAACCAATTTAAGCAGATTTTGGGTTCTGTAGTCTCCATTTAGAGAGTTTTGGAGCTCCAAACCAGTGATTTAGGGAGCTTTTGGGTTCTGTAGTCTCCATTTAGAGAGTTTTGGAGCTCCAAACCAGTGATTTAGGGAGCTTTTGGGTTCAGAAACATCAGTTTCTGGAGCAGAAGGAACAATCCATGGGGAAACAAGGGAGCAGGGGGCTGGAGCTTACCTGGACAAGGTGGAAAATGAGCAGCTCCACGCTGGGGGTGTGAGCACCGGGGTGCAAGCACCAGGGTGAGAGTACTGTAGGGGTTTGTCCCGTTGTATCTCATCTGCCTGCTGGCATTCCCACCCCCACGGGCGGCTCCCTCCTCCCCCCAGCACCTCCCCTTCCTGGTTCTACACTGATTTCCTATAAATGCCTTGGCTGAAAGCGGAAATGCTCTGACTGGGCGGGGGCTGCTCCTTGGACAGGGGTGGGTGGGAAATGAGCACAGCCAGTGGCCAGTCCCTGCTCCTGGAGGCATCCCAGGGAATGCACTGGGAGGGGACTGGGAGCACTGGGAGTGAACCCCACGCTCTGATGGCAAACAGGGCACGTGGCTTGAGTTGGGGGCATGAGGGCTTTGGAACACTGATTTTGGGAACTTCACTGCTTAGAAAGCCTCCACTTCATTAGCTTGGGTGCTGTGATAGTGATGTGAGGAGCTTTGGAGCTGAACAAAATAATTTTGGGGGACTCTGTGGCTCTAGAACACTGATTTTGAAAGGGTTTTGGCTGCAGGAAAAAAACTTAAGGAGCTCTGAGTCTCATAGAAAGCAATTTAGGGGTATTCTGCACTCAGAAACAGCAATTTAGAGAGATTTGGAGCTGAGAAACACACATTTAGGGAGGATTTGCGCTCAGAAATATCAAATTAAAGAATTTTGACCTCCCAAATCAAAAATCTCTTGAGGGAGGGTTTTGCTCACAAGGGCTGGAATACAAGTATGGGTAGGCCTGGCAGATTGACTGTATCCCAAACCCACCACAGCAAGGGCTGTGAGCCTGTGGTGGTGAAAACAACCACTGGATGACTGCAAACATACCCTGTGTGCCATGTCACTGCCTGGGAGGCTGTCCTGGGCCTGGAAAACAAGTTCTGGGGACACAGCAGTGCAGAAAGAATGGAGTCACACAAGGGAGGGCACTTCCAAAACAAACTTACAGACACTTGGCCAAGAAGCAGGCACTGAATAGATTTAGGACATCCCCTGAGATGGACCAGCCTCTGGAAAGATGGAGTGATGGAATGGGCTGGGGAAGGTGACAGTGAGCAGTGGGTGGTGGTGCTGTAACATTCTGTTACGAGTGATGTTATTCTTGCATCAAGAACAAAATCAGATGAAGTGATGTACACGGAAATGTTTGTCACTTTGAGAAATCACCCTGAACAGCAAAAGGATTGTGGTACTCATTTAACACCTTTGGATACTTCTGTTAGGCTTTAGAGAAGGAAAATAACGACAAAACTATTAAATTTTGTTGTTCTATGAGTAGCATGGGACGTGTCTGCTCTAAGTACAGTAATTTCATGAATACAAGCCACATCATTTTGACTAAAATTTTGCTCCCACACCAGAAATGTGGCTAATACTCAGGAGCGGCTAATATGTGAATAATTTTCTGACATTTCCACCCCCAGAAGTGGAAACTGAGGTGCTGAGTCAAGCAACTTGCCAGTAAAAGCCGGCATTTCGCAGTTGTTACAAAGTGTTACTCTGTTGCACCGCAGGTGGAGCCTGGCTCCCTGCAGGCAGCAAGGAGAGCGGGGAGAGGCGGGAGAGTTCCCTCCTTCCCTCCTCTGCCGCAGCCCGGGGGAGAGACGGGGGGGCCCTGCTGCCATCCCTGCAGCCTGGGGGGTAAGCGGGGGGCTCCTGTCCCCGCCCGCTGCGGCAGGAGCAGGCAGGCTCCGTCCCTGCCCGCCGCCGCGGGGCAGTGCCGGGCCGCCGAGCGGCCCCACCGAGCTGGGCCACCTGGCCCCGTCAGCAGCCCCTAGCGGGCCGAGCCTGCACAGCCTTAGTTGAGCCAGTAAACCTCGCCATGCCGCGGTTCTGTTACTATTTGGCAACTTTGTTGCACGCGGGTCCTCGCAGCGAACAACAGAGCGGCTTATACTCAGGTGTGGCTTATTCATGGACAAAGAACTAAATAAGTGCCAACACCCAGAGATGCGGCTTATAGTCCGTGCGGCTTGTATTCGTGAAATTATTGTAATTAGATTGTCACAAGGAAGCAGGTTTAAATGCATTTGTAAAGTCCAATGCATAGAGGGCTAAGAAGGCCAGCTGCAGGCACAGACAAGAAAGCAGTAAAGAGAAGAGAAGGTTCAGGGGGAAGGTAGGAGTTGCCTGGCTCCTATTTGCATTGTACAGTCCCTGATGATATTTGAATAAAATTACAGGAAATCCAGGAAACAGATGGTTTGATATAGGTGAACAATCTGGTAGGGGCAGTACACAGAGAATGGAAAAAACCAGCAGGAGGTGACTACACAGAAAATAACAGCAGTTACAGAAGAAATCAGCAAAGGACTCCTGCCCCCAGGGAGCAGGGGGGTCTCGTGGTAGAGGAAAAGGTTCAATTCCTCAACCTTCATTAGGAAGACTGGGAACAAATCAATGCCCATATTGTAGAAAGGAAGCAGGAGTGTCCTCACCTAAAATCCAAGACTTCTCCAAACCCCCTCATGGCAATGGCTGGGTACCTGTGGAGGGGAGCAGAGGTTTCATCCCCAGCAGAGCCTGTGGCAACAGCCACACTGGGAAGTGGAAAACTGGAATTTTTGACAGACACAGGAGCTGGTTATTTGGTGTTAAACAGCCTGCAAGGGAAGTTAAGTGATGATTCATCACAACTGTCAGTGCCACTGGGACTTGTGAAATGTGCCCCTTTTTCAATCCAATGACATTCAAACTGGGAAAATTACGGAGAGCCCATCATTTTTTGTATTTGCCTAACTCTCCAAAACTTTTTTTTAGGAGGAAATTTACTGGAAAAATTGAATGTAATCAAGTATTGGGAAGGGGACATTCACATTAAAGTCCCTGAGCCTAAATATGTGGAAGCTTCAATTTTTTCTGTTACAGGAACTGACTTCCCAATCTGAACTGATCCCAAAGAAAATTAAGGAGGCAGTAATCCCCACTGTGTGGGCCATTGGGATTGCTGGAAAATTAAAAAAGAGGAGCCTCTGAGAATCAAACTAAAATCAGACACAAGAGCGGTAAAACAAAACCAATATCCATTAAAACTGGAAAGCTGAAAAGGCTTATTGCCTGTCATCAACAAATTTTCAAGGTACAGATTATTGATGGAATGTGAGCCTAAATATAATCCCCCAATTCTGTCAGTCAAAGATACAAAATACTAATGGTAAAGATTATGTGTCAGTACAAGACTTAATAGCAATTAATAAAACAGTAAGGGAGCTAACCCATATGCACTTTTAACCACACTAAATGAAAATTTGGAATGGTTCATTGTAATAGATTTATATATCTTTTTCTGCACGCCTCTAGGCCTTGACAGCCAGGAATTCTTCACATTTCAGTAGGAGAATACACAGACAGGACTGTGTTACCACAAGGATTTAAAAATTCTCCCACAGTTTCTGGGAAATAATTGGCAAAGGAATTGAAGGAACCTTTAATCTGCAAGGGACTGAGTTACAATTTGTTGTTGATATCCTGATAGTCACTAAAACTAAAGAACAGTGCAGAGACGTGACTGTTGAATTGTTAAACTTTCCAGCATTAGGAATCACAAGGTATCAAGGGTGAAGGCTCAAATGGTGAAGAAGACTGTGTGACCTTTCTGAGTTTGGACATTCTCTGAGGTCAAAGCACATTCGGGCATAACTCATGAGCTGTAAAAGAGTTGCTTGCCTTTCTCAGAATTACTAACTGGTGGACCATTAATTTTGAATTACTAGTCCAGCCTTGGTGTGGATGTTTAAAAACTGCCCATCTAAGGCTCTCTTATCAGGTGTTTCAGCACAGAAGGCTGAACCAGTTGCTCTAGCAGAGAGAGAAAGAGAGAGAAAGAGAGAGAGAGAGAAAGAGAGAGAGAAAGAGAGAGAGAAAGAGAGAGAGAAAGAGAGAGAGAAAGAGAGAGAGAAAGAGAGAGAGAAAGAGAGAGAGAAAGAGAGAGAGAAAGAGAGAGAGAAAGAGAGAGAGAGAGAGAGAGAGAGAGAGAGAGAGAGAAAGAGAGAGAGAAAGAGAGGGAGAGAGAGAGAGAGAGAGAAAGAGAGAGAGAAAGAGAGAGAGAAAGAGAGGGAGAAAGAGAGGGAGAAAGAGAGGGAGAGAAAGAGAGGGAGAAAGAGAGGGAGAAAGAGAGAGAGAAAGAGAGAGAGAAAGAGAGAGAGAAAGAGAGAGAGAAAGAGAGAGAGAAAGAGAGAGAGAAAGAGAGAGAGAAAGAGAGAGAGAAAGAGAGAGAGAAAGAGAGAGAGAAAGAGAGAGAGAAAGAGAGAGAGATCTGGATGGATTCTAAGTTCACTTTTGGTGTAGTGCTTGCCCATGGAGAAATCTGGAGAGAGAGGTTTGTTATCAGCACAAGGTATTGTCAATCCAACACAGGGCACAAATATTACATATGCTGGAAGCAGTACAAAAACCAGCTGAAGTTGCAATTCTGCACTGTAGAACACACCAGACAAGTAAAATAGGGACAAAATAGAGAAATGACTTGGCTGACAGGCTGTCTAAAGAGGCATCCACGTTTTGGTTCCACAACGAGAAGTTAGTCTACCAGGCAGTCAGCCAGAATATGGTGCAAGAGACTGTCAGTTAATTGAAGCATTAAATTCTAGATTTCATCCTGGTGGATGGGCAGTCCTCCCCACTGGACAAGTAATAGTTCCTACAGCAATTTTGAGAGAAACAGTAGACAGAGAACATTAATTTACACTTCGGAATGCAGAAAAATCGTTGAAACACTTAAGAAAGAGAGTAACTAGCTCCAACATGGCCAAAATTCTATATTCAAAGATTCAAAAGTGTGGCACATAAAATCAATAACCCAAATACTGGAAATTAAGTGGTGATAGGGGCGATCAAATCTAGCAACTGCCCTGGAGACTTCTGGCAAATTGACTTTAAAGAACTTCCACATAAAGAGACCTGTAAATATCTTTTAGTTTGAGTGGATACCTTTTCTGGGTGGCCTGAAGCATTTTCCTGTTGCACCAATATGGAAAAGAAGTAGTGACAGTGTTGCTAAATCAAGTAATTCAGTGCTTTGGAGTTCTCTAGGAATGTCATCAGACAGAGGGCCTAATTTTAGAGCAAGAACAGTGGGACAAGTTAGCAAGGCCTTGGGAATTCATTGGGATTTACATACTCCATACCAGCCACAAGCCAGGGGAAAGGGAGAAAGGATGAGCTGTACAATGAGTTGTAAAATCTGTTAAGAACCCTCACTGACGTGGGTGCAAGCACCCTCAATAACTTTGTTGAGAATTAGGATCCAACCCAGGGGCAGAGAAAAAATAAGCCTCTATAAGCTGCTTTACATTTGGCCCTATTGACAGGACTGGACACAGCAGCACAGGAATTCCATCCAGGAGCCTGGGTGCCCTCAGGGACTGGGACCCGGCCCCTCTCCAGCCAGAGGGGAAAGGACCCCACCAAGCCTTGTCAGCCACAGACAGCGTGGTAAAGCTGAGCAGTAAAGGACCTGGGGAGCATCATTCTGGAATTCAACAGGTGTCAGCTCTGTGGAGAACAGAATTATTGTTCCTAACCCAAATGAGATTGAGAGAAAAGAATTAATAACCTTGTCACCAAAGTACTACTTTTGTCTGTAAGTTGCATCTTGAGAGTCAACCAAAATCTTTGTTTGCCAAAGACACCTCTAGAGTTTCACCAAGGGATTAGTCGTGAAAATTGGAAGATCAAAGCAGCCAAAACACTCAATATAATAATTGCTGGATGTGTTCCAAGTAACATTGGGAGGAATGGGATTCTCTTGGACAGCCCACCCTGTGGGGTGGCCAGAACTCTGTCAATGAGCTCTGGCTCGTAATGGAGCCAGTGCATGAACAGTTACAGACAACTGTGCTGTGGAACAAAGGAATACAATTACCAGTTTTACAGGCTTCGCTAATATTTCCCTTCAGTAGAAACCAAACCCTGTTAGAGTTAGAGGCCACAATGTGAAAGGATTTCTGTGCTTTACCATCACTCGCAGTGTCAACAGAACTCAGGGTGCTGGAGCTGCTCAGGGTCAGTGTTACAGCACTCCCAGCTGCAGGGTCACTGAGAAACTCCTCTGGCCCAAAGGCACTGGGGACACAACAGGAGCAGAGGGAGGAGCCCTGGATCCATCAGCAGCCCACACTGGGAAATCAGACCTTTGGTAGTGGCAGTGGGAGCTGCTGGGTGTGCAGAGACATTGCCTGTAAATGGCTTCCTAAAGGATTGTTTGGGTCCTGTTTCCAGGCAGTGTTGGTGCCTTCCTTGAGGGTTCTTCAGCAACAACCACCAGGAAGAGTTAGGGCCAAAGGAACATGTTCCTCCCAAAGAGTGCCTTTGGTCTCAGAAAGCCAAAGACTCTGGTTCATCCTGTGCCTCATTTGCACTGCCTTGTCCTGTGGAGTTTACATGAATGAGCTACATTGATTATTAGGAGAAGTAGGAAATGATGCTATTAAAATATCCAATAGCACATCCAATGAGCTCCAACAAACACAAATGGAGGCTCTACAGAACTGCGTGGCCTTGGATTATCTGCTTGCTGGCCAAGGAGGAACCTGTGATGTTATAGGACAGGAATGTTGCAGTTCTGTCAGAGATGGGTATGAAATCCAACAATCAGGATCACCTTGATAGAAGAAGTAGAAGAAGAGTGGCAGAAAGAAGAAAATTCTTGGTAGGACTGGCTTCATGGCTGCCAAATTGGAGGCTGCTGTGAAATGCATGTGTGACAGTCACTGTAATCATTGCCCTTGGTGTGTTATGATTCCATGTTAGAGAGGTTGTGACACTTTGTGCTGGAAAACAGAGTATTGAGACTTGTCTAAAGATAGACACGGTCTCAAGAGAAGGAAGGACATGACAAATGACATAGAGGATAGAAATTTTCGGCTCCCCGGAAGTTACTTGATGGAGCTTAAAGATGAATTGACAAAATAGATATAAGGATGTAAAGGTGTGCACACAGGATGACAAACATGGCTGGAACCAGTGGAGAAAAAGATAAAGAGAACTACTGTGGGTTTTTTGGCAATTTATGTAACAGGAAGCAACAGCACAAGCCCAAAGAAGATGTTCAAGGAAAGGTCACCTTTAATCTCAAAGCATCCAGTGAGCACAGCCACCAGAGGCCCCTTGAGAAGACCATCCAGGACCATAAGAGGCAAATGCATGCAAATGAGTTCTAGGAAGGTGATGTTTATGTGTTAGAGTAGAAGCACATTGTAATGAATATGTATTATTATGATGGATAAATACCTTGTTGTAAAGGGTCACCTCACACACAGAATAAGGAGATATCCTCTGTGTGTCCTGTGCAGATAAAGAATTCCTGCCTTCTAATGGCACAAATTGTGTTAGGAAGTTGATTTTCTGGCCACTTTCAGCACCAGCAGGGCTGGGCAGGGCCGCAGCAGAGCAGCACTGGGTCTGGGGACACTCCTGGCAATCCCGGGGCTCTTGGGGGGTCCCCGGAGGGGTGAGGAGGGGTGAGCGGGACCCCAGCAGCAGGACACCTTGACCCCCATTCCTGGGCAGGGGAACCACCAAAAACCCCCCTTCGCCGGCACTGGGACCCTCTGCACCCCGTTAGCCAAAACCAGCAGCCCCTGAACCTCCACTTCTGTATATGGGACCCCCCTGCATCCCCTCCCCGCCACTGGGACTCGCTGAACCACCATTCCTGAGCACTGGGACCTTCCTGAACTACCTTGTCCGGCACCGGGAACCCCTGAATCTCCATTCCAAGGAAAAGAACCCCCTCGAACTCCAATTCCCAGATACGGGAACCACCCGGAACCCCCATTCCTGGCACTGGGAGCTCCTTATCCGGCCACCAGGATCACCTGGACCCCCATTGCTGCGCACCGAGACCCCACTGCATGCCCATATCCAGGACCGGGACCCTCCTGAGTCCCCATCCAGGGCTCCGAGACGCCCCCGCACCCCCTTATCCTGCACCAACAACCACTGCACTCCCTTTCCGGCCATCCCTCAATCTCCCAGACCTAAGACCCCTTTTCCTTGACCCTAGGATCCCCTGAACCCCCTTTCTGCCCTTCCCAGCCACCAGACCCCGCTTTCTTAACACCACAGACCCCTGGACTCCTCTTTCCTGGGCACAGGGACACCCTGGACCCCCCATGACCCCCCTCCCAGTCCCTGCACTCCCCTTTCCTTTCCTCGCGGCTCCGTTTCCTTCACCCTTGGACGCCACCAGAGCCCGCCCATTTCTGGGTTCCCCCGGTTCCGCAACCCTTGCTGTACCTGCAGAGTGGTCCCAGGGGGTCCGGCAGGGTCTGCTGGGATCCCCAGCAATTCTCTCCCGCAGCGCTCCCGCGGGCACGTTCACTTCCGTGCGCCGCCGGGCCGCGGTGACGTCACGGGCAGCGCAGGCTGCCATTGGCGGACACGAACGAGCGGAGCCAATCGCGGGGCCGGGGCCGGCCCTGGGGGCGGGGCTGGCGCCGCGGAGCAGCGCCATGGCGCCGGCGGGGGCCGGCCCCGGGACCCTGAACCTCCGTTCCCTGCACCGGAATTCCCCTCAGCCTCCATTCCTGGGCACTGAGATCTTCCTTCATCGTCTTCTCCGGCACCAGGACCCCCCTCAGCCTGGCACCTGGATCTCTGTCAATCCCCAGTCCTGGCCACTGGACACCCGCTGCAACTTCTTCCCCAGCACACGGCCCCTTATCCGGCAGCGGAATCCCCCCCATAGCCCATCTTCCTGCCCAATCTCGTCCCAGACATCTTGTCTCTCCCAGCCCCCTCCGTTTTCCTTGACCTCAAGAGTCTCTCTGGATCCCCATTTCTACCTTTCGCAGCCCCCACCACCCCCTTCTGCAACACTGGGGAACCCCAGAATCCCCATTGCCGACCATCCCGGGTCTCCCCACCTTGTGACACCCCCTTCTCCTTTCCTTGAGCTTGTGGACTCCTGCGACCCTCCTTTCCTGAGCACAGTGACTCCTGGAACCCACATCCCACCTTTTCTAGTGCCTCGAGTTCCGTGCATGGGTGCCTCCCTGCACCCCTTTATCTGGCACCAGGACCCCCCTGCACCCCGACTGCCAGCCATCCCACCTCTCCCAGTCCCCAGACCTCCCCTTTTCCTTGGCCCTGGGACCTCGAGGAGCTCCATTTCTGGCTTTGCCAACCCCAATCCCAATCTTCCGCAGTGCTGAGGGCCCCTGAGGATCCCATGGTCTCCACCCTGTGACCTGCCTCTCCCTGACACTGGGAGCTCCTGAAGCCTCCTTTCCTGTGCACAGAGATGCTGGATCCCCCATCCCACCTCTCCAAGTCCCCTTTCCTTGACCCTGGGACCCCCTTGAACCTCTTAATCCCCCTTCCCTGGCACCAGGACCCCACTGAAGCCCCATTTCTTGGCACAGGGCCCCCTTTGTGCCCCCTTTTCCTGCACCAGTCCCCCGCACCCAACAGAGATGCCTTTTTCCCAGGCATCTCACTTTACCCAGCCTCCAGATCCCCCCTTTTCTTTGGACCCTGGACCTCCATTCTTGCCTTTCCCAGCCCTCTCTGTTCCTCAACAGTAAGGATTCCCAGGACCCTCCTTCCTTCCCATCTTGGGTCTCCCCACAACTCTCCTTTTCTTGACCCTGGGATCCCCAAACCCTCTTCCTGGCTTTCCCAGCTCTCCCACTTCTCACTTTACTCTCTCTGTGAGCTCCCCATGGTCCATCAGCCTCTCATCATGGGTCCCCCCAGGCCTCCCAAACACCTCTGTGTCTCCCCAGTTCTCCACTCCCTGCGTTACCTGTGAGTGCTGCTGTTGGAGCCCATCCCAATGTGTGTCCACAGGGATCTGGATGGGACACCTTCGAGCACTGTGACAGCAAGCAGGGAGGGACGGAGCCACACATGCCAGGCATGGCTGCTGGAACTGAGCCAAGATATTGGGATAGCATGACCTGGATCAACAAGGTGAACCAGTGTGTGGCTGCTGGGAACCTGGAGATGATGGAGGGGGGTGCAATCAGGGTGGAGGTGAGTGGGGGGAGCCAGGGTGTTCCATGGCATGGGGTCTGTCAGGTAGAATGGGATCCATAGGGCTGGGCTGGGATGTGTGAAGCTTCACAGGGCTGGGCATGAGATTCCTGGGGCTCTGTTGGGCTGGGACATGAAACCATGGGTCCATTCCCCTTTCCAAGTCCCCACAGGCTGCAGCCACTTTCTGGCTGTGACCTCCTGTCCGATGAGAGCATCTGCAGAACCCTCTGGTCCGGAACAATTTGTGGGAATTCCTCTCCTTCACCCTGGAGACCAGGAGCTTTGTGGTGGCCAAGGGCGCCGCCCAGATCACCCAGAAATCCAAATCCAGAAACTGGAAATCCAAAGGGTACAAGGCTCATTTGCATGACCTGGGACAGACCTGTGTGGAATGGCTCTGGAATTATACTGGATACAGATGGGAGGCACAAAGGTGAGTGGGACAGAATTCCCATGGGAATGTGGGGTTTGGAGCACAAAATTTGGAAACATGCGAATTCCCATGGGAATTCTGTCTGTGGATCACATCATTCCAAGGGGATTTCGTAAGAGTATCTCATCATCTCTCCATTCCAATGGCAATTCCATGGATGGATCTCACCCCCATCCCATTCCCATAGGAAGTCCATGGATGGATCTCACCATAATCTCACATTATCCAATTCCCACAGGCCCCCAATGTTCGTGTGTTCATAAAAATGGAACATGGGACTCTCACATTGTCCCGCATGGGGTACAGATTCCACCCCAGCACCATTGGGATCAGCTGGATGAAGGGGCATGAAATCTGGGATCAGGAGATAGAGTGGGACAGGATCGTTACCAGCAGCGATGGGAATGCTTGCACACCTGGGCCAGGATCGAGGTGCTGCTGGATAAGCAGGAGCAGTACTGTTTCTGGGTAGAGCATCGGTACTGGGGCTTTTAGATAACCCAAAGGTGCTACAGGACACCTTTGCATCCTGCAGGGAAGCTCAAAGCTTGGGAGGAAATCTCAGGGAGTCTTCCAAGTGTGCCAGTGATGGCATTGGAGTAAGGGAAATGGAGCTCCTTCCCTGGCTGCACTGACAGCATTCCCTGAGCCAGCTGTGCCCCCTTCCAGAGCCCCCAGTGCCAGGCAGCTGCTCCCAGCCCTGTGCTCTGCAGAGAGAACTGGGCCTGGGGCTGCAGAGCTGCCCCACGGCTCTGCTGCAGCTCTGCCTGCACAGGAGGGGCTGCACACCTTGGAACCCTGGCCCTGAGGGCAGAGGCTTGGCTGGGGGACAGGAGAGAGGGGGCTTGTTCAGAGGGAGGGGCTGCACTGCAGGGGATCCCTGTGGAGATCTCTAAACTCTCCCTGACACAACATTTCTGGGTTTTGTTTTCTCTCATTGCCTGCTCTTCTCTCTGCTTCCTGGAGATTTTCCTCCTGGAGGTGTTTCCCTGTGCCTGATGTCTCCCTGCCAGCACTCACAGACCCCAAATCTCTGAGCACTCTCCTTGGCCCTACAGAACCTGCCTGTTTGCAGGGCATTGGCTGGGGGCAGGGTCTGTTTGCAGGTGGAAGAAAGGACAGGTCAGACTGAGCCTGATGGAGCCAGCAAAGGGGATGCTGGTGCTGTCCATGGGCAGAGGAGTGCCTGAAAGCACTTTAGGATGTAGACTCACAAAGCACACAAAACTACATTTCATGTCTCTCAGACATTTGTCAAAAGAATAGCTTTATAATATTTTATCCTTTCCATTGCACAGGGGAAACAATGTCAGGAATTTTCCTAGTCTTTATAAAAATCTTGATCTTGAAAATATTCTGGAAGTGAGCTGAAGCTCTCAGCTTGTTCTCCTCTACACCAGAGATACTCTGAGCTGTACTTACAGAATCTGTTGTCAGTGGCATATTCCAGCTTTAGGAGATCACTGCAGGAGCTGCAGCTGCATTATCCTGCAGCCAGAGGCTTCCTGTGGGAGTGGGGTGGGAGTGATTCTGCCCCTGTCACTTCTCAGCATCTTCCCAGTCCCGACTGACTGAAGCTCTCTGTGCCTCTGTGCTGTGCCCAGGGTGGCTGCAGGCAGAGCCCCAGCCCTGCTGGGCTGTGCACAGGAGCTGCTCCTCAGCAGAAATGTGTTTTTGAAGCTCTTCTTGGTTGCCAAGAGCTGCCTCTGTGCCAGGAGCCCGGCCCAGCTCAGCAGCACAGACACAGCACAAGGACTTTAATGACCCTTTCGGGGATTTGATGTTGTTTACATCAGACTCAGTCCCTGAGAGATTGTTCAAAAAAATTCTCGAGAACTCAAAGTTAAATTGAAACTCAAAAGTTTCTTGAAGTTTTAATGGATTCCACTGAGGGACACAACTGAGAAAGTGTCCCCAGGTTCCAGTCAGAGCAGAACACTGGAACAGTGATGACAGGTGGGGACAAACAAGGGAAAGGTGTCTCTGAAGCTGAGCAAACCTGGATGTGTTTCAGGAATGCAAAGGGCCAAGGCCTGAGCCCCAGACCCTGCCAAGGCACATCCTGTCCCTCCCTCATTGCTCAGGGCTCTTCCCGGGCCACTGGGCTCTGGGGATATGCAGTGCCAAGGGCAGCTCCATGGGGCGGCCCCTGCCAGGCTGCTGAGCAGGGACAGGGAGGCAATGAGGCCCAGTGACAGCTGAGCTGTGGGACAGCTTCAGGCCTGTCCTTGGACACAGCCTGTCCAACAGCTCCTACCCGGTGCCACCACAAGGAACCATCGGGGTGGGCAGTGCCTTTGGAGGTTGGAGTCCCCATGAGCAGGGTGTGCTCTAGCCTGTGCTGATACCTCCAAATCCTCCTGGGGCACACCCTGCACCCAGAGCTGGACACTGCCAGGCAGAAGCCAGAAAGGAGCTCCTGTTCCCTGTGGATCTGGTGAGCATCTGCATTAAGGAGCAGCTGGGTGAGAACGTCTTGTGCTCCCTCCAGCATGACAAGGAGGAGCTGAGGTGGAATTAGAAGTCCAGCCTCACACAGGCTCTTGGCACTGGCTCCTACCCAGACATGGGAGAAAAGTGCCTGCTGGTTCCACCAACTGGTGAGATCAGCTCGGTTGCTTTTGCCTCAGTTCTACCTTTGGCATTTGGAGTTTCAGCTCAGCAGCTGCTCCTGCAAATTCCAGCTGAGCAAAGGCAAGAAAAGCCTTGCAGCTGAGGTGATGTTTGGGGTGTGGCAAGGTGGCTCTGACACCTTTGTGAGCAGCCAGCCCGCAGAGCCCCACTGCACTGAGCACAATGTGGCCTGAGACCTGCTGTGGAGGAGGGGAAATTCTGCAGGCTCATCCCAGGCAGTGCCCCCTGACAGCTCTCACCTGGAATACCTGCAACTCTTCCCCTGCATCCTGATGGGCACAGGCTTTTCCAGCTTTGCCTGGAAGAAGGTTGGGATTCATCTCCTCAACACCGCACCCCTGTCATGATGGTACAGGAAGGATTTCCTGCAGAGGCTCTGGCACATCTTGGAACACCCGCGCTGCTCCCTGCAGCTGATAACACCTTGACCACTTTGTCGTAGGCAACAAGAGGGTTCCTGTGCAGATCAGCTTCTCCCAGGTACAGGAATGGTTGAACCACTCAACCTTTTCCAGACCCTGGTGCAGGATCTGGATCCTCACACAGAGGCTGCACAAGCTCAGTGATTTCGGCTGTGGGGTCTGATCCATAGCCACTGACACAAAGCCTTCACGCACAGAGCTATGCCTGTGGAACTCACACCTGATGGCAGACACAGCAACACTCTCTAGTTGGGGCATTTTATAACACCGAAAAATAGGTAGCCATCCTAATGGGAATCGGAAATTTTCATTGTTTCAAAATGTCATTTACTTTTGCCAGTACAAAACTCTTTTGCAAACCTGCTCTTACTTTTCCAAGAGGAACACTCCACTGGCCATGACTTGTCCACAGGGGATGCTGACAGAGCCTCAGTGCAGTACCCTTGGGGAGGTGACAGTGACAAAGAGCTGTTACAGGAGAATTGGGAATATGGGAACCTCCAAGCCAAGCCAAGACCTCCACAGGTCAAGCCCTGGCTCCCAGAAGGAAGATGAGTGGGAAGAACTGAGCATCCTGGAGCTGCCCCAAGGAGAAGACAGAGAGCAAAGACAGAGTTTTTGCTGCAGACGGGCTCCATGCCTGTCCCTGGGTTGAGCCTGGGTTGAGCTCCAGGCACTGGAGCTGTGCAGCCAAGGGCCGGTCTGTGCCTCACATCCACACCAGGAGCCCAAGGTCTCAGAGAACCAAAAACCAAAGAGGAATCATGGGAGGATGACAAAGAAATCCCACATCAGAATTTGGGATTGAATGCTCACCCATTTCTTCTGTCTACAGGGACAGCCAAATGTCTCCCTCCTCCCTTGCCCAAAATCCAACAGCAGACAGTCCACAGGCCAGGGTTCCTCTCCCTGGGAGCACCAGGAGGGAAGTTGGATGGCTCACGCAGCCCTGAGAGAGGAGAAGGCAGGAATTCTCATTTCTTTCTTTTCCGTACCAAAGGAGACCCAGGCAATGGGAAAATGAGCTGTTGTTGGTGGAGCTGCCCTGCAGGGCTCCAGCCCAGAGCAGAGGCTCTGAGGACGTCAGGTGTGGTCCCACCTGCAGGTTGGGCTCTCTCCTGGGTCAGTCAGGGACTGCTGGTGTGGGGCAGCAAAGCAAAGAGAAACAATCCCCACAGCAGTGAAGTTTGGCAACAAGTGTGGAACAGAGCCAGCAGTAACAATAGGCCAAAGGGGTGTTAGAATCAAGGCTGTTTCTTCTCAAAATTCAGTGAATTTAGTCTGTGGTATTGCTAGAAGTGTGTGACCTGCACTGTTTCCCTGAATTAAACAAATCTTTACTATTGGTGGATGGCTTTTTCTTGGAATTAATAATAGAGGTTCCTTTGTGTAAGACTCATTGCCTTCTTAACGTGCCCTGGTCTGAGAGCAAAAGTATCTTTTCCTGTTCAGCCATGCTGGTCCTTTTCACTGTGGATGGCTCAGACAGTGGACACAGGCACTTCAAACCAGTGTAAAGACTTGGAAAATTTGAGTGAAAATAGATTATCCAGAAGCACACTTGATCTGCCTTCTATCACTCACTGGACTTAGAGTAGATTCTTGATAAATGATGCATGGGAGGGAGTAAATCTGGACTAAATCTGATTTTGTTACTTGTGTGCTGCAATTCAGCCTCAAAAAGGAGTGATGGCTTTGATGCACCTGTGTACACGTGTCTAAAGGCTATGAATCACATTTATGCCGTAACTTTGTATCCAACTGTTGATTTTTTTCCCGATGTTGCTCATTTTAGCTTCAAAGACTGCAAATAACACAGGTCAAAGAGAACAAGAAATTTTAAAACTTAGAAAAACAGTAAACTGCAAAAGAAAGATTTTTATACTATAGTTTTCATTAAATCTTTTGTCAATAGCTATGTCTATGCATTTTGAAACAATGTATTTCTCGTTATTTATTTCTAGTACTTATAATGCTTTTTGAACCCCATCTGCAACAGACTAATGCCATCAGAAGTAGTTTTCCATGCCAAAGAGACTCAAAAACTCATTTCTTTATCTCAAAGAGACCTGTGTCTGTGGCATCCCATCTCACACCACCAGTCCGGTATCTCCACAGGGGATTTCTGCCCTGGGGCAGCCGTGTGGCGATGTTGACACTCCAGAGCACGGCCACTAGAGCTGGTGTGCGAAGGCGTTTGGAACTGCATGGACACTGTTTAGCAGGAATGTGTCTCTTTATTATCTCTATCTTTAATCTATGTATTTATTCTCTCTGTCTTTATTCCCTCTCTCTCTATTCCCTCTCTTTATTCCCTCTCTCTGTAGTCCCTCTCTCTCTATTCCCTATTCCCTCCCTCTATTCCCTCTTTATTCCCTCTCTCTAGTCCCTCTGTCTCTATTCCCCCTCCCTCTATTCCCCCTCTCTATTAGCTCTCTTACTATTCTCTGTCTTTTCCCTCTCTCTTTATTCCCACTCTGTTTATTCTCCCCATTCTCTCTCTATTCCCCCTCTCTCTATTCCCCCTCACTCTATTCTCTCTCTCTATTCCCTCTCTTTATTGCCCCTCTCTCTATTCCCCCTCTCTCTATCCCCCCCTCTCTTTATTCCCCCTCTCTCTATTATCTCTATTCTCTCTCCCCAGCCGAGCGGGGCTGGCAGAGCCGCGCTCCCCTCACAGCCCCTGAGGGCGGCAGCAATGGCGGCTCCGCTCCCTCAGCGCCGCCCCAGGGCCGAGCGGCCACTCGCCCTTTGGCGCCCAGACGGGCCCGCGGTTGTTGCGGGCCCCGCTCGGCCGTGGCCGCCCCCGCGGAGCCCGGGTCCAAGCCCAGCTCTGAGGAGCCACCGGCGCTGCTGCGGCTGAAGGCCAAACGCCCAGGGCAGAGGAGCCGCTGCCGCTGCCCCGAGCCCTTCTCCAGTCCGGACAAGGCGCGCAGCGGGCAGCGGCCTCCCCTCAGCCCCCGGCCGGGCCTGGCGGGCGGGAAGCCCTCGGCAGCGCCCCTGTGGCAGCACGGACCGAACTCGGTCCTGCTCTGGCCCCGTGGAGCCGCAGAGCCGAGGGGGACGCGGGGAGGGCTCTCAGAGCCATTGCCCCCAGCCCCGAAGCCCCTTTGGAACCCGGCCCGGGGCTCGCCCCCGCCTCCTCCAAGGCCCTGCTGGGCTGGAGCTGCTGCTCAGCGCTGGGTGCGGATCTTGTGCTCGCCCCGAGCGGTGTTTGTTTGCAGCCCGGGGCGCTGAGGATCACTCAGGAAATGTCACTGCACGGGTAGTTGTTAAAGTGATCAGCCCAGTGCTTCCTTTGGGCTATGCCTTATGCCTCTGTTTTATTCTGCTTTTAGACCCTGTCTGTGAAGAGAAGGCCCTCAGGAGAGCCAGAGGAAGCTGAAAGATGAAGCATCCTTGCCGTAAGGAAGGGATGAAAGTGTGGGGCCTGATGGAACCAAGGGACCACTGTTTGGTCTCATGGAACCAAAAATCCATTGTGACAGTATGGGACCTTGAGGAACCCATTGTGCATTGGGAAGATGCAGATCCAAGGAGACTATGACCTGGCTCCGTGTTTATGCAAAGCTTTTGTACTAATCATGGCATCAAGGAGATCATTGTGACACAGCAGGGCTGTATGGAACCAAGAGTCCATTGAGACACTTTGGAACTACGGAGACCATTGCTGACAGTACAGAACATCATGGAACCAAAAATCCATTGTGGCAGATCAAGACCTCATGGAACCAAAAAGAGCACTGTGACACTGTGGGGCCCCATGGACCCAAATCTCCACTGTGACAGTCCGGAACCTCCTGGAACCAAGGGGCCTTTGTGACACTGCAAGGCCTCAGGGAACCAAGAAGTCCAAAGGTCTCAAACATGCCCTGCAGGGTTCTGCCTTGGAGATGGGGAACCTCCTTGGTGACACCTTGGGCTGGTACAGACATGAGGAGTGTGTCTGTTTGGGGAAAGTTAGGAGCTTTAGATTGATTCCAAAAACACAGGAAAACCCCTGTTTGCCTGAGTGCACTTGGCCAGTTCTCCAAGCAAAGCACATCCCAAGTGACTGAGGACAGACAGGATGGGGTTGGGGAATGTGGAGCAAGGTTGTCCACACTGGGTTAGACCTCAAGGTACAGCTTCTCTGAGCAGACCAGACCTCCTGAGGAGAGACCCTGCATCAATATCAATCACAGAATGCTGCAATCACCTCTGCTCTAAACAGAAAAAGCAATAAAAGACAGCCTTCAAAATAGCAATATGTATTTATTAGAAGATCTCGTAATATTTCTCCATAACTGGATTTGAAAACCTTCCCATGAACTGCACTGCACCAGAGGGAAATCAAGGCAGAGCCATGGTTTGTCAGGACTTGCTTGATCCCAGTGAGCCCTGTGGTGCATTTGGTGCTGAGCCCTGGAACCTCAGGGCCTGAAAGGAGATTGCACAAACCTTTCCATGAGTCCAGTTCAGAAGAAAAACCCAAAATGTCTCAAAGCATTAATGGGTCCTACTGAGGTCCATCCCCAATGCAGACTCCTCATGGATTCCTTGGAGGAGAGAACTGGAGGCCAGAATTGCCAAAAAACCTCTCATAGAGTCAGAGAAGAAAGGAAAAAGGAAAGTACCTTAGAAAACAGAAGTAACTTGAAGCATTAATGAGCCCCACTGAGTGTTGTTACTGACAAAGGCTCTCAAGGGACTAATTAAAGCAGATAATTGGAGACCATGATTGCACAAAGCTCTCAGAGACCCCAAGGCAAAGCAAAACTCAAAGTCCTTGGAAAAACCTGCAGTCCCTGGACCCATGAAGGAGCCCCCAGGGCCATTCCTGACCAAGGCTCCCCAGGGACTGGTCCCAGCAGATCCCTGAGGCCACTGGGATATGGAGGGATGCTGAGGGCAGGACAAGGGGTGACAGTGACCAACCCTGCTGGGGCTGTGCCAGGAGGCCCCAGTGCCTCAGGACAAGGTGTCTCCTCAGAGCCCTTGGTGGCACAGGCCCTGCTGTGCCCCAGGGCACCAAGGCTTGGCTTCTCTTTGTCCCTTCCTGTCATCTCTGCCTCCAATTTCCTGCTCTGACTGGAATCTGGGAACACTTTCTCAGTCGTGTCCCTTAGTGGGACCCATTAAAACTTCAAGAAATTTTGGAGTTTCAATTCAGCTTTGAGGTATTGAGAAGTTTTTTGGGCACAATCTCAGGGACTCAGTCTGTTGCAAACAGAACAATGCCCCAAGAGGGTCATTAAAGCCCTTGTGCTGTGTCTGTGCTGCTGAGCTGGGCCAGTCTCCTGGCACAGAAGGAGATCCCAAGCTCAAACAAGAAGAGCTTCAAAAAGACATTTCTGCTGATGAGCAGCTCCTCTCTTAGCCCAGAAAGGCTGAGGGCACTGCCTGCAGGCACTGAGGGGACAGGAGCCAGGCACAGACAGGCTAAAGGCAATCAGCACTGGGAAGACATTGAGCTGAGACTTCACTTGGGGAAACATCTTCACAGCCCTGGACATGGTGAGTGTGTGGGTGCAGGGCAATGTTCCCTGTGCTCCTGGAGGGATCTCCTGGAGCCTGGGGGATGTGTCAGGAGAACTCTCCCAGTTTCTCTGAGGCACGGGAGATGGAGGAGGATGTGCTGCAGAGTGGGACTACCCTGGGCACTGTCAAAGGAACAGGGCAGGACAGCTCCTGCTGCCAGGGACGTCTGCAAGGGCTGAAGCTGGGGCTGCAACCAGGGATGCCCAGGGCTGTCCTGCGGAGCAGCTCCTGCAGCCCTCAGGGCTCTTGGCCAGCCCAGGGCATGTGCCACCTGCCAGGGACAGCTCTCAGCCTGCCTGGCAGCTCCCCATGGACTGTGGGGAGAAGCTGGAGGTGGAAGGAGCCACCCCCATCAGGGCAGATTCCTCCTGCTGTGGAGATGGTGCTGCATGGCCAGGGCTGCTCTCAGCTTTCTCTTGAAGGGAAGGGCAAGGGGCTGTCAGGTGTGTCTGTGTCACTGAGACTCCTGCACTGTCCCACTGGGCATCAGCAGATCTGCCTCAGATCTCTCTCACAAAGTGCCTCCTCACCCTCCTCTACCCTGGGCAGTGCTCTGTGCTGGGAGGGGTGTGCAGGGCAGAGCTGAGCCCCCAGGACTTGGCTGCGCTCTGGGAGCACTGGCAGGGACAAGGCTTGGATAGAGAGAAAGAGCTCCCAATAGGCACAACTGCGGGCAGCAGACAGAAAGAGAAGCCTTGGCATCCTTTCCTTTCCGGATACACAGGGAAAGAGACAAGGGTTCAGAGAAAATTACATTTTAGCTGGAATCTTCAAAAAGTCCACTGTATTTTTCAGGCATGTTTTATGTTCAGACACCCCAAAATAGAGGGAGGTGTAATGATCAGAGGGCACCTGTATGTGATCAACTGGTCTGACTGCACTGGGGCATAGGGAGCCCAGTTTTCCTTCTCAGGTTGGGAGTGATGCTGTAGATGAGGCATTAACTCCGCAGCAAATAACGTAACTCAAAAATAAAAATGTTTAGTGAAGTTTCCCCACATGAATAGAAGTAGCTTTGAAGGAATTCCTAAAGAATTCCTATAGGATTGAATTTAGGAGGTCGGTCCCAGCTTGTCATTGACTTCTTTCAACAGTCCCCAAGGCCCAGAGTGAAGCAATGTCCAACAGCAGCTCCCATCAGCCGCTTCTTCCTGCTGGCACTGGCAGACACACAGCAGCTGCAGCTCCTGCACTTCTGCCTCTTCCTGGGCATCTCCCTGGCTGCCCTCCTGGGCAATGGCCTCATCATCAGCGCCGTAGCCTGCGGCCACCACCTGCACACCCCCATGTTCTTCTTCCTGCTCAACCTGGCCCTCACTGACCTGGGCTCCATCTGCACCACTGTGCCCAAAGCCATGCACAATTCCCTCTGGGACACCAGGAACATCTCCTATGCTGGATGTGCTGCACAGGTGTTTATCTTCTTCATTTCAGCAGAGTTTTCCCTCCTGACCATCATGAGCTATGACCGCTATGCATCCATCTGCAAACCCCTGCACTACGGGACCCTCCTGGGCAGCAGAGCTTGTGCCCACATGGCAGCAGCTGCCTGGGCCAGTGGCTTTCTCAATGCTCTGCTGCACACAACCAATACATTTTCCCTGCCCCTGTGCCAGGGCAATGCCCTGGGCCAGTTCTTCTGCGAAATCCCACACATCCTCAAACTCTCCTGCTCCGAATCTTACCTCAGGAAATTTGGGCTCACTGTGGTTAGTGCTTTCCTGTTACTTGGTTGTTTTGTGTTCATGGTTTTCTCCTATCTGCAGATCTTCAGGGCTGTGCTGAGGATCCCCTCTGAGCAGGGACGGCACAAAGGCTTTTCCACCTGCCTCCCTCACCTGGCTGTGCTCTCCCTGTTCCTCAGCACTGCTGCATTTGCTCACCTGAAGCCTCCCTCCATCTCTTCCCCATTCCTGGATCTGGCACTGTCAGTTCTGTACTCGGTGGTGCCTCCAGCCCTGAACTCCCTCATCTACAGCCTGAGGAACCAGGAACTCAAGGCTGCAGTGTCGACACTGATGACTGGATGGTTACAAAAACATTAAACTGCTGGCAAGCTTGTCCAAATCACTTGTCATAAAAGTCATCTTTGATACTTCTTGTTGGTTTGATTGTGGCTTGCTTTTTCCTTTGTTTTAGTTTTTTAGTATTAACCAGAAAAAATGTCACTGTTTGTGCCATTTAAAATTTTCTTTGTATTTCCCTTCACTGTGGCCACAGACGATGTCAATGAGGGGCTGATGGCTTTAAATGAATTAAAAGATCTCTCTCCCAGCAATATTTTCTCCAGAACTGCCCCTTGTATTCCCTTCTCTGGAGCTGCAGCAGCAATGTCTGTGTGCAGAGCTGGGGGCAGATCACTCTAAGACTGCTGTCCATGTGATCACGCATTATTTGATTGGAGAATCCTCTTGTCCACGTATCTTGCACAAGGCCCTCCAGGTTTGCTGATTGGTCACTTGTCGATGTCTTTGCCGCCCACCTTTATCTCAGGTCTTCTCATCTCAGCATCCTGTTTTTCATTCCTTTCTTTCTCATTTTAGCACAGTTTATGTTTCAGCAACCTTGAAGGGTCTCAAAACAAGTTACAGAAAAATCCCCAAAGCTGGCTCCCCTTTTCATCTGTTATAAACATAGTTCTAAACTAAGAAATACACAAAAACAGCCAAGCATGGGAAAGGACAGCAGAGTACAGAGAAAAGCATCTAAACAACAAAATATGAACAACAGTAACTAAATATAGTTTGGCTGGTGCACACCACCCGAACCATGGCCTGGACTTAGACATGTCCAAGGCCCAGACTTTTCCAATCTTACTATAATTCCCCTTTTTTTTCTTTTTGCACCATCAGAATTTTCATTCAGATCTTAACTTAGGAATTAAATTATTAATTTTAATACAGAAAAACACTTAACACATTTTAACTTACTTTAACAAACTTATTTTAACTTATTTTAACAAGGAAATCATTAACTTTGATATGAAAACAGCAGTACATCAACAGAGCAATACATTAGGTTATCTTAACTTATCAAGCAAATTATAAGTTTTAATATGGAGAAAATATTGCAAAGAAAATCAACAAGAATACCCAACTCCATTTGATTATTTGTTTCAACCATTCTGTTATTTCCCATTCTTCCAGCCACCCATCTGAACTCCAGTCCTTCACAGCCAATTTCTTCAGGTTATCTTGGGATTTTGTAATATCCTCATGGATGGAGGCAGAATGATTGGAAAGATTCCTACAACACACCCCATCACAATCCTCACACTGTGCCCGTGTTTTAACGAGAAATCTAAAGCAGCTCTATTTTGTAGTGTGCCGTGTCTAATACTATCTACATCAGTGAGCATTTGCTTCAAAACATTAGAAGCCAGATTCAGCTGTTGATTCACCCAGCATCCCAGCTTGTTAAGTGTAGACAATGCTTGCGCAGCAGCAATACCTGGAGAAAAAATTAATGCTATTATTTTTGTCGGAGCAGCCCAAAACTCCACACGGTCGTGACAGTCAGGTTCCAGACCCCCAATTTCTCTTTTAGCTCTCCTGCTATGTCATGCTCTCCAAAGGGTCTGGTTCAGCCTTTCACACATGCTAGGAACAAACATAGTTTGCTTTCCCAAGAAACGTGGTCCACAAAAGGGGTTTTGTGGAATTGCAGGCCATGCTCTATCTCCACAAATTAAAAAGACATCTGGTGGAAGCAGTCTTACAGTTGCATTCTCAACAGCACTCTCAGGATACATCCAGTTGTGGCAATATTTGATCATGTTCCTGTATCATGGAGAGTTGGGACTGAGGATGACACTATCATTCTTGGGACGTGGGACTAGAACATCGCTCAGGTTAGTTGATTTGGGATCTGGGAAATAGTTAAAAAACAAGCAATAATTTCCAGCTACTGACCCTAACAGATGTAGTTCTTCAGATTCTAGACCACTTTCCTTCAGCGATCGTGTTTTCATACCTGCTTGAAAGCCCTCTCCATTCGGCTCAATCCCCAATCTCTTGGATTCGTCCACTTTTGTACCACCTTCGGTTAGGTTGCACCAACGATCCTCCGCCTCCAATACACCTCCTCTCACATGGGGCTCTCCGTCGGCTCCTACCTATTTTGCAAAACCAGTAAAGTTATTTAATGGAACACCAATTAAACATGTACAGAAAGGATCTTCTGGCTTAGCTAGGGACAAACAAAAGGAATCCTCCCCAGTACCATCAACCCAAGTGAACCACATCTTCTGATGATTCCACCCTGAGGAGTTAAGTTCTTCTGTGCTATTGATGTCACCAGATGCTACAACTGACAAAAGAAAAGTCACAGAAACCCACATCTCTAGTTTAAAGCTGTTCTTCATCCTTATGTTCTTATTGCTTGCCCTCTCTTCTTCCACATCCGTTTTATGCGCAGCCATTGCTCAGGTCTAACTGCCCAATATCTTGGAATGGCAAGCCCTTTCCCACACTCGATCATTCGTTTTTGAGTATAATTAGTTAGGAAATAGGAGAAAGTCCATTAGCTGAAAATGTTGATCTTTGACATCACTGAATGCCCACCTTGAGAACCTGAAACAAGGAATAACTAAAGAGGTTAGTAGGAGCACAATACCATGATGATGAGGAGGTTTTTTCTCGATAAGTTGCTTTTCTAAGTTTCCAGACAGGGCTATGTTTTGGCAGTCCTGTTCCTGCTCGGGTTATGAAAGCTGCATGGTAGTTAGGGAATTTATCTTCTGACTGGGCCTCATTTTCTTGGAGACAATTCATGCCTGCTCAATTGAATAGATGACTACTTTGAACCTGTTGGTGATAAAAACACATGCATATCTTCTCTTTAAATTAGAGAATCAATTAGGCTTTGTCATTGTACATTCAATTAAATCTAGTGAGACCAGAAACTTACAGCAATCAGGAAAAATTCAGATCTAACAATTAAACACATTTCTAATATCAGACATAATTAATTACACATGTGAAATTAGATAATTACCAAACATTAAAACATTGTAGCATCATCCCAGTGTCTGTAACAGCTGATAAACCTCAAATCAGTGAAGAACTGGATAATCATCTCTGGAAAATGATTCCCAAGCTCACTTCAAGAATAAGTTCAGCTGTCATATTGATAAGGTCAAATTGCCAAGTTAGAGTAACTCGAGTAATGTTTTGATGCAGAAAACACTTGGGTCTGTTGGCAGTTTCCCATCCAGGTAGAGCCAGGATGTGGCCACAGCCCAGGCCCTAACTGGAAGAGAATTCTCTAATATATTAAAAAAAAAAATAAATCCTGATAATGACATATGTCTCGTAGATAATTATACCAAGAGATGTTAAAACACCTGAAAAAGCCGGCTATAAATACAACATTAACATCTTCTGAGCTGTGCCTATTACAAAAGTTGGTAAATTCACATCATGCAATCAATAGTGTTAATTGTCACTTCAGTAGAACCACAAGCACACTTAAGAGAACTCAGTTAATCAGTATTAATACCGAATATAATGTGATCTAAATAAAACTGGAACAAAACATTGTCTGAACTCAGTGATACTGGAATTTAAGAGAAATTAAATCCAACAGAATTAACTTAATAGAACTTAGACTTAGACAATCTTAACAGAACGTGTCTGGACATTATAACACTGAACCTTAACAGTGATAAAAACCAATATCTTTTACAAGTTATAAATGTAATTTCCTCTAATACTTTTAATACAAAAAGACACTAAAAAACTCTAACAATCTGTGAACAGGATAATTTTACGGGAGGGATTATGTTGTGATTCTATGTAATTTGGATTTGAGCATAGATCATAGTAATTGAAATTATTAAGTACAACTCTGATTAGGGTTTTCCAAAGTACAACTTGAATCATTCTTAAATTACTAAAAAGGTATATATACTCAAAATCTTAACACATATGTTTTATTGGCAAAAAGAATCGTCAGTAACTGTACTGCAGTGCACACAGATAGTTTTGAACTCCTCCAGTAAAACCGAAAAAACCACTTCTACTTTTTTCTTTTTTTTTTTTTCTTTTTTTTTCTTGTTGTTGTTGGGGAACCACGCCATCACGGGGGGAGCATTAGAGCCCATGCTGCCACCACCGAGCAGCGGGCCGGGAAAAAAGAACAACCTATCCCCAGCATCCATGTCTGGGATAGCAAACTATGTTCGGAGCTCTCTCCCCACTGCTCCGGGCATCCCCCCTCTTCTGCTGCAGACACTCCAAAATATCAGACCGAAATGGGGGGTCCAACATTTTTTGCGTTCCTCAGCATCGGCTGAAACAACCGACTTCCCATCGGGACCAGCCCCTCCCAAGAACCGAACCCGGCGTCCTCCGCCAGCACTGCGGTCTGGGAGACAGGCACGGAGCCACTGTCCCTTCTCGCCTCCGTTATCAACAGCTGTCGGGTTTTTTCCCTGTCTTTGAACTCCTGGTCCACCAAAGTCCCTAATTCTGCTAATTCTCCTGCCGCCGGGGCACTCTTCTGAACTGCGCGATAGCTCTGCATGCGAATGCCTGCGATCTGCATTTGAATGCCTGCTCTGACTGAGCTCGGTGAGCCGGGCAGTGAAGGTGAGAGATGAACCTGCCCTCCCAGGGCTGCTGCTAACTCTTCAGGAGACACTGCGGGACACCCCACAGGCAAACCCAATGCCGGTGAAGGCAGAGAAGTGTCTATTTCCATTTTTCTGGTTCTGACACAGACTGCAGGACCACTCTGTCGTTGCCTGAGACCGCTGGCAGAGCCTGTGACTTTGTCTCAGGGACAAAAACAGTTCTAGGGGTAGCAAAAAATCCTGTTTCCTGATCCCATCTTAGTAACTTTTTTAACCCTCTAAGTCGTATTTGACTTCTCTCATAGAGAGGACATGCTGGAGGACGTGCAGCATTGCCTGCTCTTCTTTCGACATCACCTTCCCCGTCCTCCAGCCCCAGGTGCTCACCTTATTACCATAGTTCTTCGCTGCGTAGTGCACACGTTGTTCCCGAGGCTTTTCCTCGGGATCCTCTCCTGTGCCCCGCGGCTTCCGTCTGAGCTGCACTCCGGAGTTTCTCTACTGTATTCTTCGGATTTTCTCAGAACCACTCTCCGACTCCTCTTGCCGGCCCGGGGCAGCCCAGGGCCTCCCGCTTCTCTGATTTGCGAACCTTCTTCAGAGACTAAGTCCAAAGAGTTCGGTGGTTCGCTTCGTGCACGCAATGTGTACGATGTATGACTGCCTGGGTCACCAACTTGTGGGAGAGAGACATGGACTTCTGAACTACAAAATCAATATGATTATCCCAAAGCCGATTTAATGTTTACATTTAATCCTAATTATGCACTCTAGAACAACTCCCCACGTGATCACGCATTATTTGATTGGAGAATCCCCTTGTCCATGCGTCTTGTTCGAGGCCCCCCAGGTATGCCGATTGGCCACTTGTCCAGGTCTTCACTGCCCACCTTTATCTCAGCATCCTGTTTTTCTTTCTCTTCTTTCACATTTTAGCATAGTTTATGTTTCAGCAACCTTGAAGGGTCTCAAAAATCCCCAAAGTTGTCTCCCCCATGCACCTGTTATAAACATGGTTCTAAACTAAGAAATACACAAAACCAGCCAAGCATGGGAAAGTACAGCAGAGTACAGAGAAAAACATGTAAACAACAAAATATGAACAACAATAACTAAATATAGTTTGGCTGGTGCACACAACCCAAAATGTGGCCTGGACTTAGACATGTCCAAGGCCCAGACTTGTCCAATCTTACTGCATCCACTGGGGCAGCTTAAGGTTGTGTCCTCTTGTACTGTCATCGTTCCCTGGAAAGCAGCCTGACCCCCACATGGCTGCACCCTCCTGTCAGAGAGTTGTGGAGAGTGATGAGGTCTCCCCTGAGCCTCCTCTCCTCCAGGATTAACAACCCCAGCTCCCTCAGCTGCTCCTCATAGGACCTGTGTTCCACACCCCTCACCAGCCTTGTTGCCCTTCTCTGGACACTCTCCAGCCTCTCCATGTCCTTCCTAGACTGGGGACCCAGAACTGGACACTGCACTCAGGGTGCTGCCCAACCAGTGCTGAGGACAGGGGAGGAATCACTGCCCTTACCTGCTGACCACACCATTCCTGATCCATAGAAGTCACAGGGGTTGGATGAGAGAAGTGGTTGGTATGGATTGCAGACAAAGTGTTACTGATTGCGAGCCAAGAAAGGTCTTGATTTTTATGTCTATTGAATCTGCATTAGAAGGTTCAGGGGTTCAATATCAATTGGACATTGCTTGTAACAATCTATAAATAGGAGATGAAAACTTATCAGGACAAAACATTGCAAAGCACTGGTTTCGATATAGAGTACTCACTTTGAATACACTTCTGAAATCTATCTAATTAACCACAGAAGAATTTAAAAGTTAAATTATTCCCAGGGGCTTTTCCTGTTTGGGTGTTTTGAACACATATTTATGAGCCTTTGTCACTGAATTCCCAAACTGAAGAGTTCAAGACAAAATACTTCAATTTTACGTTTGGCCAAATTGCCAGCACACCCACTTGAATTATTTACTCATTTCCTGCTGTGACATGGGATTTTGAGGAAAGCAAACAAGTTCAAACTTTAAAGGGTGTATAGAAAATCTTTATTACTAGAAACCACAAGAGAAAAAAACCTCCTCAGAATAAAACTTTCAGAACACTTCTCTTCCCCCACAACTTCTTTCACACTGATAATACCCAGAAACAGATCAGTCCATTTACATTCTCTAAAACTAGTCTTTCACCAATTTTCTTGGGTGAGGAGGACTTCTCTTCAGTCTATGGAGATTTCTCCACGGGAAAACAGTTATCTCCTGGTCTCTATGTCACAATGAATGAGCCACTTGGTAGAATGAAAATCTGATCATTGTGTAGAAATCCCTTACTTGACTTACAGCTTTCCCAAAATTATTATTGAGAACCATATCAACTTATAGGGAACACTTCAAAGATTATAATAGTTCAAACAAAAGTTCTCTTAATCTTTGAAATCAGAGGTCTTTTTTTTTTTCTTCTCTGAGAGGCAGCAGGGATCTTCATCTCTCTCCTCTCTATTCCAATTTCTCATGGGATCACAACTGTTTCAACATCTGTGTTCTTTAGCAGAAATGCCTCTGCTCATGTCTACAATTAAAACACTTCATCCACCCCATAATGCATTTTCTATGAGTTGTAGGCAAACAGGAGTACAGTGATTTCACGAATACAAGCTGCACTGAGTATCAGCCGCATCTGTGGGTGTTGGCAAATATTTCGTTCTTTTTCCATAAATAAGCCGCACCCGAGTATAAGCCGCTCTGTCGTTTGCAGCGAGGACCCGCGTGCAACAAAGTTGCCAATTAGTAACAGAACCGTGGCAGGGCGGGGTTTACTGGCTCGGTTCGGGCTGTGCAGGCTCTGCCCGCTCAGGGCTGCCGACGGGGCCAGGTGGCCCAGCCCAGTGCTGCTGCTCATCGGGGCCGCTCGGGGCCAACCGCTGCTGCCACTGGGCTCGGTCACCCCGGTCCGGTGCTGCCCCGTGGTGGCAGGCAGGGACGGAGCCCCCCCCAGCTCCCGCGGTGACTGAGGTGGGCGGGGACGGAGCCTCCTGCCTCCTCCTTAGGCCGCAGCCATGGTGGCACGGGGCCCCAGCCACCTCCCCGAGCTGCGGCAGAGGAGGGGAGGAGAGAGCTCTCCCTCCTCTCTCCCCGCCCCCCGTGCTGCCTGCAGGGAACCAGGCTGCATCCGAGGCACAACAGGGTAACAATTTGTAACAATCGCGAAATGCCGGCTTTTACTGGCAGGGGCTCGGCTCGACACCCTGGCTGGCACTTCTGAGGTTGTAAATGTCAGAAAATTATTCACATATTAGCCGCTCCTGAATATAAGCTGCATTTCCAGTGTAGGAGCAAAATTTTAGTCAAAATGGTGCGGCTTGTATTCGTGAAATTACTGTATCTTCTCCAAAGCCTCAAAACAGGCAAATTTCAGTCCACAACTCACCTCCTTCTGTCATCTATGACCTGACTCTTCCTTTTGTCTGACCTCAGTGTTTCATGCTGTTTCTGTGCCTATCTCCATCTTGGTCCTCTTCTTTCCCTCAGGAGAGAGAACAAAGTGTCTGCAAGTCTCATTCTGGGCAGTGATAGAGTTCATATTTTGCCCAGACCTGCAGATGCTCATGCGATCTCTCCTGGGCTGCAGCCTGGAGCTATTTTACAATGGAAACGTTTCCGGTGGCTGCGCTGGGGGCCCGGGCCAGGATAGCAGGTCCCAGGGCAGAAGGGCAGGGGCTGCTCTGGGAGGGGGGCTGGGATCTCGACAGCCAGGCTGGAACTCAGAGGCTGCACCCACGGGCCGATGGCTCCCCCTGCCCCTTGCCCGGTGGGTTCTGGAAAGACTCATCAGGGGCAGCATTCCAGCCACACCACGGCCGGTCTGGCCACTCTGGGGCAGGGGGAAGCAGGCAGGATCTCAACAGCTGATGGCCCTGCCCAGCAATCCCCCTCCCCCAAGTTACTCAAACTTTGGAAGAGGACAGAAACAGAAGAAATGGAAGACACAAAGAGAAAGACAAAAAAGATACAGAGATGCACACACACAGCTACTAACTCCTGGATTCCAGCGGCGTTCAGATAGAAATTCCAAGTGGAGTTAGGGTCAAGATGTGTGCTTGCCTTGTGGTCAGCCTTAAATACCCCTTGGTCTTCTTGAGACCTTCCCCCAGGTGGCACTTTTGGTCATTTGGTCACTCAGGAGCTGGGCTGGGGCTCCAGAGATTCCAGCATATGGAGCATTGCCTTTGGTGTGCCAGGGACTGGCAGACACTGCTGGGCTGGGATAGAGGCTCTGGGAGGATTGGGGTCACAGGGCAGTGCAGTGCTGGGGTTACAGGGCAGGGCAGGGCTGCAACTGCCCCTTTCTCCCCCACACAGGAAATATTTGGAGCCAATAATCTCCTCCCGTCTGTCACAACAGACATCGTTAGAGGTGGAATCCCAATTCTGGCCATGGGTGCTCCGAGGAGAAGGAAATTTCTTTTCCATAGGAAGGAAAACACAGAGCCCCAGTGTTTGGAAGACAGGTGAGAGCCTCACTAGGACAAGGCCAGCCAAACTTGTCAGTAGTGTCAGATTTTGTCTGGGAGCAGTCTTTGGATATAGGGAATTTTGGAGGTGGAATCCAATATCAGTCATGAGCTCCAGGAGAAGCAGGACAGTTCCTTCCCACAGGAAAGAAAGAATGGGGCCTTTTCCCAGGGCTTTGGGGACAGATGAGAGGAAACCACGGCCAGACAGACTTGTCCTGGCAATATTCCCACGGGAACAATCCCTGGATGTAAGGAAATTTGGTGGTGAAATCCCAATTATGGCCATGGCTGCCTGGAGGAGAAAGACAGTTCTTTTCCACAGGAAGGAAAGCAGGGAGCTCCAGTGTTTCAGTAACAGATGAGAAGAGACCCTCAACATGCCAAGGCCAGCTGGATCAATCAGGCTGCCCCTGGGAGACCAAACAAGCCAGAACTGTTCTGTGTTCCCTTGGTTCCCTGGGGCACCAGTGTCAGAACGTTCTGCTTGGTTCAACTGAACCCCTCTGTGTCGCAGGGAACCCTTGGTTCCACGAGGCCCTGAAGGCTCCCAATGGTGTCCTTTGCTCCATGGTGCCACTCAGTGTCATAATGGCCCCTTAGTTCCAGGAGGCTGTAAAGTGTCTCAATTGTCTCTCCATGGTTCCATGAGGCCCTGCAATGTCACAGTGGACCTTTGGCTCCATGGGGTCTCGCATGGCCACAGTGGCCCTTGGTTCCATGACAACCCAAAGTGTCATAATGGTCTCCAGGGCTCCATGAGACCCCGTGGAGTCACACTGGCTCCTTGGTTTGATGCTGCCTCCCAGTGTCACAATGATCCCAGCATTCCATGGATTCCACAGTGTCAGTACTGTCCCCTTGGTTCCATGAGGCCCAGCAATGTCACAGTGGTCTCCATGATTCCATGAGGTGCCATAGTGTCACAATGTCCCCTTGGTTCCATTGGCCCTGTGTTGCTGCGTTCCCCCCTCCCATTCTCAGGTCCCCCTGCCAGCTGAGAAATGCTCGTTGGGCCTCGGCCTTGGTCAACAGCCCCTGGGCTCAGCTCCTCTGGAGCTCAGCATAAACCCTGTCTGCTCCCAGGCACTGCTGCTGCCCAGCCAGCTCCTGGTTTCTGTAGGAGCAGCCCTGGAACTGGTTTTGTTCCCTCAGTGGCACAACATCCCTGTTGTCCCCCTTCCAAGGAAAGCTGTGGATGCCCAGTGTGGCCAGGATGAACCATTGCTGTGACTGAAGCCCCTCTCTTGGGGCCCTACAAACAGCACTGCACAAGGAGCCCTTGGAGCTCTCCTGGGCCAGCACCTCCCTGTGAGCGGGGCCTCTCCGAGCCGGGAACTCTCCTGTTTGCTGCACTCGGGGCATCCCTGAACAACGACGGAGCCTGGGCCCATCCCCACTGCTCCAGGCTCAACCCTTCGCCTGCTGGGGAGATGCCAAAGCATCCGGAGTGAGCATTTCCCTGCCCTCCAGGGGAATTCCTCACAGGTCCCTGGCACTGACTCTGTCTGTGTGCACACACGAGTGCCTGTGCCCTGGCAAATGGGGCAGAAATGCTGCTCTCTGAGGGGTTTGAGTGCCTTGGATATCTGAGTCAGTCAGGCCTGTAAGGAAGGTTAAGTCATGAGGTGTAAGCTAAGTTAAATGCTGCTAAGTGTTGTTCTTTTGCTCACTTGTTGTTTTAACTGTTGTTACTTTTAAGGCCCTGTAAGTGTCCCGAGTGGGGGAAGAGGTTTCACAGCAGCTCCCATCTCCTCCTGCACCAGTGGATTCACACAGAGGAGAGGCCCTTCCACTGCCCTGACTGCGGGAAGGGCTTCCAGCAAAACTCCAACCTCGTCAGGCACCAGAGCATCCACACCGGGGAGAGGCCCTACGAGTGTGGGAATGTGGGATGAGCTTCAACCAGAGCTCCAATCTGATCTGTCACCAGAGGATCCACACAAGGCAACAGCCCTACGAGTGTCCCCAGTGTGGGAAGAGCTTCACCCAGAGCTCTCACTTGACCAAACACCAACGGAGATGAAAGAAAGAGGGGAGTTGTGGACTGAAATTTGCCTTTTTTTAAGCTGTGGAGAAGAAACATTTGTTTCCCTATAGCTCATAGAAAATGCATTATCGGCTGGATGAAATATTTGAATTGCAGACATGAGCAAAGGCATTTGTGCTAAAGAAAGCAGATGTTGAAATGGCTGGTGATCAAATGAGAAATTTGAATAGAGAGGAGAGAGATGAAGAACTCCTGCTACCTCTCAGGGAAGAGAAGAAAGACATCTGTTTTCAAAGATGAAGAGAGATTTTGTTTGAACTATTACAATCCTTCAAATGTGCCCCATGATATGGTCCTCAATACCAGCTGTGGGAAGACTGGTAGCCGAGGAAGGAGTTTCTACACAGCAATGAGATTTGCATTCTCCTAGGGTGGCTGATTCACTGGGATGTAGGGGCCAGGAGAAAACTCTTTTCTTGTGGAGAAATCTCCATAGACTGAAGAGAAGTTCTCCTCACTCAAGTAAATTGGTGAAAGGCTATTTTTGGAGATAGTAAACTGACTGAGTTTTTCCTGTACATTGTCAGTGTGAAAGAAAAAAGTTGTAGAGAGAAGAGAAATGTTCTGAAAGATTTATGCTGAGTTTATTTTTTCCTGGTAGTTTCTCAGTAATAAAGTTTTTCTTTTTACCCTCTACAGTTTGAGCCTGTTTTGCCTTCCTCCTAATCCTATCTCACAGAAGGAAATGAGTAAATAATTCTAGTGAGGCACTGGTTTTTTAGCCAACACTAAATCCACAACAAATTTAAAATTTCACTTTTTTTTCTTGAGCTCATTATTTCAGGAATTCAATGAGAAAAGTTCATAAGTATTTGTTCAAAACACCCAAACATGGGAAGCCCCTGGGAATCATTTTGGTTTCCAATTGTTCTGTGGTTAATTAGACAGAATTCAGAAGTGTATTCAAAGTTAAAACTAAATACTGTCTTGAAAACAATGAAGAGAGAAGTGTTTTGTCCTGGTTTTTTTTCGTATTTATAGATGGATACCAGCAATGTCTTCTGACCCCTGTAATGCTGTCTGAATAGATATGAAAATCAAGACTCTTCATGCCTGATAAGTTTACATTTAAGGATTAATCCTCGAATTCCAACTTCATAATAATGAAGTCATTCATACTCCCCCAGTTCACTTTTGTTTATACTTTTCAGAGGCTAGGGTTGTAGGTGTGTTTGAGTTTTATGCCTAGTGGAATTATTTTGTCTGACCAAAATGTGAAGACTGTTAACTAACAGTTGATATGGAGTATAGAGTTATGCACCAATCCAGTACAGGATTTAAAAACCGTAAAGGCTAAAAATCTTAAGGCATCACAGGCCTCATTGAACCAAAGGTCCATTGTGCCACTACAGGGCCCCATGGAACTAAGGATTCATGGAACAGTGCAGGACCCCATGGAACCAAAGGTCCATTGTGACACTGCAGGGGCCTCATGGAATCCTGGAGGCCATGGTGACACTTTGAGGCCTCGTTGAATCAAGGGGCTCTGCAGGGCCTCATGGAACCAAGGAGACCCTTCTGCCATTGTGAGTCCCCACAGAACCAAGGGTCCATTGTGACTACTGCAGCACCAAGGAGAGCCCTGTGACACTGCAAGGGCTCATGGAAACAAGGGACCAGTGTGACACTGTGGAGCCCCATGGAAACAAGAGGCCAGTGTGACACATCTGGGCCTCATGGAACCAAGGATCCAATGTGACACTGCCATTGTGACACTGCAGGGCCCCATGGAAACAAGGGAACAGGTAACAGGTCTGGTTGGCTTGGTCTGACTGCTCCCAACTGCCCTTTGCTTGTCAAGGGTCTCTTCTCATGTACCCCTGAAATGCTGGGGCACAGTGCAATCCTTCTTATGGAAAAGAATCATCCCTCCTGCCCAGGCACTCTTGACCATATTTGGTATTTTCCTCCAAAATTCCCTGTACGCAAGGGTCACTCCCAGACAAAAGCTGCCAGGACAGACAGGTCTGGCTGACCTGGGCCTCTGGTGGTTGCCTTTAATATTCCCTAAGACATTGGGGCTCCATGCTTTCCTTTCTACAGGGAAGAATCTTCCTTCTTCAAGCACTCATGGCTGAAATTGGGATTCTGCCCTCAAAATTCTGTGTAACTTAAGGATTGCTCCCAGACAAAAACTTCCAGGACAGATAGATGTGACAGCTCTTGGCCCCTGGTGGTTACTGCTCACCTACCTCTGAAACACTGGGGCTCGGTACTTTCCTTCCAGTGGAAAAGAACTGTCCTTCTTTTCCAGGTGTTCATGGCCTAAATTGGGATTTCACCTCCAAAAGTCCTATATCCAATGATTGCTTCTTGACAAAGTTGCCATTACAGACAGCTCTGGCTGGCCTTGGTCTCCTGAGGGCCAGCTCTCACCTGCCTTTTAAACACTGGGGCTCTGTGTTTTCCTTTCTGTGGACAACAACTTACCTTCTCCTCCAGGCACAAATGGCTGAAATTACAGTTACACATTCAAATTTCTGTTAGCTGAGAGTTGCTCCAAGAAAAAACTGCCAAGACAGACAGGACCAGTCTGGCCTTGGTCCTCTGGTGACAGAAGTTCATGAGCCCCTGAAACACTGGGGATCTGTGCTTTCCTTCCTGTGGAGACCATTAGGACACTCTGGGGTCTTGTGAAATGAGAGGTCCATTGTGACACTGTGGGGACCCTGTGGAGCCAAGGGTCCATTGTGACACTGTGGGGTCTTGTGGCACCATGGACATCATTGTGGCACTGCTGGGCTGCATGGTCCCAAGGGCCCAGTGTGAAGCAGCAGGGCTTTGTGGAACCAAGAGGCCATTGCTGCATTACAGGGCTTCGTGCAGCCACAGGGCTGTTGTGATCCTGCAGGGCACCGTGGATCCATGGAGACCATTGTGGCATTGCAAGGCCCCATGGAATCATGGAGACCATTGAGACACTGTGGGGACCTACAGAACTAAAGGGCCACTATGACACTGCAGAAGCAAGGAGAACATTGTGACACTGTGGGGCATTATGGAACAAAGAGAACATGGAACAGATCTGGTTGGTTTGGCCTCCCGGGGGCCACCTCGCAAGTCCAGCTGATCCTGGAATGTGGAGGTCTGCCTCTCATAATCTCCTAGAGAAATGGGGCCCCATTCTTTCCCTCCTGTGCAAAAGAACCATCCATCTTTCCAGGTGCCCATGGCCAAAATTGATGCTCCCCCTGAAAAATTCCCTGTATGCACGGTGTCTCCCAGACAAAAGCTGCAAGAACAGAGAGCTCTGGCTGGCCTTGGCCTCTGGTGGTCACCTCTCATCTCAGGAAGCCCTGAGGAAAGTATTTGAACAGGTTTGACTACTGGAACATCAATGAGTCTCTCATCTTCCGAAAAACTCAGATGCTCTTCTGATCATATGTGTCTTTTTTATCTAAATTGTGTATTATGCATTTAATATTATTTTCAGCTAAATAATATTATTCTATCACTCTACCAGTGTTATCTGACACAAAACACCTCCTCTACATATGGATGCAGGTCACCTGTATAAGCAAACACACTAAAGGAATCCAGCAGGAATTATTTGTCTCTGCTCCCATCTGTCACATCTCCTCTGGAGCTGGAGGTGCAGCCCCAGCACTTGGCAGAGCTCAAGGGCTCACAAGCTCAGCTCCCACACACAGAACTTGTGGACCCTGGGGTGCCCCTTTCAGCCTCAGGGCCCAGAGCCTTTCTGCAACCTTCCCCCTGGAGCTGCTGCTTCCCTGCAGCCCCGGCCATGGACAGCAGCAGAACCTGGTGTGTCCTGAGCAGCAGTGCCAGCTCAGGGCCCTGTGGGGAGCAGGGGCTGGGCCAGCAGGACAAGCCAGCCTGGCCAGCCAGGACATGCTCAGCTGGGGAATGGGATGTCCAGGGAGAAGAGCAAGGGAGCGTTTCTGTGCCTGCAGGGAGGAATGCAGAGGAAGCTGCTGCTGCAGGCACCAGCTCTGGCCAGGCCCCTCTGTCCCCTGCCCAGGGCTGCTGTGCTGGCCTGGGGACAGAGAGGGGCTGGCACTGAGCAGGCAGAGGCAGCCTGTGCTGGGCATCTCCTGGAGCCAGGACCAGCAGTTCTGCACTGTCACTGAGCTCCATTCCCCTGCCATGGGGAGCTCCAGCCCTGGGGCTGATGTGGAGGCTGACCTCCCTCTCTGCCCTCAGCAGCTGCTGAGCCCTTCAAGGGAGCCAGGGCTGTGGGGTGAGTGCCCCCAGTGCTGGAGCACCCCAGAGCAGGCACTGCCATGGGGCTCACCCAGAATGGGCTGGGCTGGGCTGGGCTCGGATGGGGAGGGGAGGTGGGCAGAGCTGGGCAGAAGCTGGACTGGATTGGGAAGTGCCCAGGAGATAAAACCCTCTCCTGTCAGCTGAGCTGTGTGACTCTGCAGGGCCAGGACATGTTCCAGCAGGTGTTTGTTACTGTGCCAGTCCCCTGGAAGCCCCCCAGGCAGGTGCAGCACTGAGGAGCTTGGTCTGTGGCCTTGGTGGCATGGCCAGTCTGGGAAGGTTCCCCAGGGCTTTGAGCATCCCTCCAGCCTCTTCATTCAGCCGCTTTCAGACCTGGGCACTCACCCCAGTTTCTTGGTCTATTTTTCTATGGTTATCTCCCTCCTCTTGCTGATTTCAGCACTGCTCTATGGGTAGCATCAGCCCTGCCTGGGCTCCCTCCTCACCCAGCCCTTGGCAGACCCCAGTGCAGGGCTCTCTGTGAACCCTGGTATGGGATGTGGGTGGTGGGTCTGGACAGTGAGGTCTGGAGTGGACACTCTGGTGGGGAACATTTGCCCACCCAAAACACTCCCTGTGCTGTGTCTGATGAGGGGGATGTGGGGCCTGTGCTGGCCAGGGGGCTGTGCTGCCTCAGGGACAAATGACAGGCATGAGCCCCAACACAATGAGCAGGAGGTGGAACTGAGGACAAGCTGCGGAGGAGGAATTCAGAAATCAGACCTGAACGTGTGTTCATGTGTTTAGGAAAGCCAAAGCTCAGCTGAAGCTGATGGAGGCTGCAGGCAACATCCAGAGCAAAGTCAATTCAGTGGCTGTGTTTGCAGTAAATGCCTGCAAAAGGAACATGTCAACCTGCTACTGCTAAATGAGACTGGGAGGGGAAAATCTAGGATCAGAGAATGGCTTGGGTTGGAATCCCAAAGATTATCCAGTTCCAATCTCCTGCCATGGGCAGGGACACCTTCAATTGGAGCAGATTGCTCCATCCATCCTGACCTTGAACACCTCCAGAGGTGAGGAGTCTACAGCCTCTCTGGGTAAGCTGTGCCAGGGCCTCATCAGCCTCACTGGGAAGATTTCTTCCCAATATCCCGTCTAAACTTCCCTCCTTCACCTGATGGCCCATATCTCTTGTCCTGTCACTCCAGGCTCTTGTGCAAAGTCTCTTTCCAGCTCTCTCAAAGTCCTTTTAGGTGCTAGAATGGGCTCTAATGTCTCCCTGAGCCTTCACATGCCCAGGCTGAACAGCTCCAGCTCTCTCAGCCTGGCTCCAGAGCAGAGGGGTTCCAGCTTTGCAAATGTCCATTGTGACACTGCAGGGCTTCATGGAACCAAGGGTTCATTGTCACACTGTGGAACCACAGAGACCTTTGTGACACTAGGAAAACAAGAAAACAAGGAGAGCATCGTGACACATGGCATGTCACAGAACCAACTGTCCATGGTGACACTGCAGATCCTGTTGGGACCAAAGAGAACATTGTTACACTGAGGGACCTCATGGAATCAAGGGGCTACTGTGACACTGTAGGGGTTCATGGAACCAAGGAGAGCATTGTGGAACTGCAAGGGCTCATGGAATCAAGGAACACTTGTGACACAGGGGAGACCAATGGAACAAAGTATCCATTGTGACATTGTGGGGCTTCAAGGAACCAAGGGGCCATTATGACAATTCAGGGCCTCCTGAGAGCAAGGGGATCATTGTGGCACTGTGGGGTCTTGTATAACCAAGGGCCAGTGTGGCACTGCAAGGCCTTGTGGAACCAAAGGTCCATTTTAAAGCTGCAGAACCAAGCAGACCTTTGGGACATTGTGGAGCCTGACTTAACTGATGAGAATATCGTGACACAGTTATGGAAACAAGGATCTATTGTGACACTTTGGGGTCTCATGTAACCAGGAGTGCAATTGTGACACTGTGGTGCCCCACTTGAGGGTCCATTTTGACACTGCTACCCAAAACTGAAGAAAATAAAAGAACATGCTTAACACCAAGGACGCAGTAAGAAGCAGCATTCTTTATTCATCCATTTGCTCAAGTGGGCTGAGTCCTGCCCCTGCACGCTCAGCCAGGCTGAGATGGACACTGCTGCTTTCTCTGGCAGGCTCTCTCAGGCCAGCCCAGCTCCCTGCAAGCTCTGCCAGCTGCCCTGAGCTCTGTGCAGCACCAAGGGCCTCTCCCCAGCACAGCCCAGCCGGCTCTGGCCCCACAGCTCTGCTCAGCCCAGGGGGCTCTGGGCAGTGGCCCCACGGCCTCAGCCCCTGCCAAGGGCACAGCAGCAGCTGCAGCTCAGAGAGGACTCAGCCCCAGCCATGGGCAAGGTGCTTGGCCAAGGCAAAAGGAGGCTCCCTGGGTGCCCTGCTGCCCTGTCCCTGAGCTCCTGAGAGCTCTGCAGCCCCTGCTGCCATCCCATCTGCCCAGGCCAGCACAACAGCCCCGGCCTTGGGGCCCTCCAGAGCTGCTCCTGCTCCAGGCCCAGGGCCCATCCCAGAGCTGGGGCAGCCAGAAAGCTGTGCCCATTTCTGTTCATTCCTGCTCTGATGAGGATGCATCCTCAACCACTTGGAGGTTACTGAGGAATTTTACTAATCCAGAGGCATCTTGTTTGTTGAACTCTTCATTTGAGAATTCAGTGACAAAGCCTCATAAATATTTGTTCAAAACTCTCAAACAAGGAAATCCCCTGGGAATAATTTGACTTTTCAATTCTTCTGTAGTTAATTGTAAAGATTTCAGAAGTCCATTCAGTGTGAATACACTATATTGAGAACAATGCTGAAAGAACTGTTTTTTCCTGTTTTCTTTTACTGTTTATAGATGGATATCAGTAATGGCCAATTGATACTGGCCCCCAGCACCTCCTAATGCAGTCTGAATAGATATGAAAATCAATACTCTTGATGGCTGACCATCAATAACACTTTGTACCCACCCCCTCCCCACTATTTCCCTCTTCCAACTCCTGGGACTCCTATGCATCAGGAATGGTGTGGCCAGTAGGACCAGGGCAGTGATTCTTCCCCTGTACTTGGAACTAGTATGGCAGCACCTTGAGTGCTATTTCCAGTTCTGGGCCCCCCAATTTAGGATACAGAGTAAGAGGCTGGAGTGTGTCCAGCGAAGGGCATCAAGGCTGGTGAGGGGTCTGGAACACAATCCTGTGAGGAGCTGGCTGAGGGAGCTGAGGATGTTTATCCGGGAGAAAAGGAGGCTCAGGGGAGACCTCATCAATCTCTAGAACACCCTGACAGAAGGGTGTAGCCTGGAGGGTCAGGCTCTAATCCCAGGCAACAATGACAGGACAAGAGGATACAGCCTTAAGCTGCACCAGGAGAAGTTTATGCTGGACATTAAGAAAAATTCTTCACAAAAAGGGTGATTGTACATTTGAATGGGCTGCCCAGGAAGTGTGTAAGTGACTGTCCTTGGAAGTGTTTCTGGAAAGACTGGATGTGGCACCGAGTTCCATGGTCTGGATGACAAATTGGTGTCAGAACACAGGTTGCACTTAATGCTTCCAAAGACTTTTCCAGCCTGGCTGATTCTGTGATTCTCTGAAACCACCCCTTGGAGCAGTTGCAGGATGAGCCCTGGGCCTCCTCTTCAGAAGGTCCAGCAGCCCAGGTCCCTCAGCTTCTCCACACAGCCCCAAAGCCCATCCTGTCAGTCCTGCAGAGCCTCTCCAGCCCCTCCTCATTGCCCAGAACAGGGAGCCCCACACCCAGACACAGCAGCCCAGATGTGCCCCCCTGGCCTGTGGTGCCTCTGGCAAGGGAGCAGCACGAGGCACTGCAGGACCCTGCAGACAATTCCTGAAGCTCTTGTAGGATGATCCTGCTCCCCAAGGGATGTTCCCATGGTAGCCAGCTCAGGAACTGAAATGGGAGTGGGGCCAGAGAGGAAAGTGCAAACAGGGATGGGCTGTTTGCAGGGGAGGGGACAGGGATAGGGCAAGTAGAAATCTGGACCAGGAAGAGTAAAGAAAGCAAGGTGAAGCAAATGAAATGGTCAGGCAGTTTGGGGTGGCTGTCCAGGCAGCCCTGGCTCTGAGCAACAATGTCTGCAGTGGGACAGGAAACTCACAGCTCATGGGAACAAACTTTCTGGCTGACTTCAGAGGCCACAACAAACCTGAGTGGTTTCCCTCCCATCCCCCAGCCCTTGCTGGCCCCAGGGCTGATGGCATTTGTGCTCCCTCAGCTCCATCTCCCCACAGCAGCACCATGGGGGTGCTGACGCCTGCTCTGGGCAATGCAAACAGGGGCTCCTGAGCCAGTGCTGCCGTGGCTGTGCCTGCAAGGATGCGGCACCTCTGTGAGCTGGGGGAGAGGCCAGGGCTGCAGAGGGGGGATGTTGTTGGCAGGTGCATGAGGACGCTCTGGGACGCTGCCCTGGGGTGTCCAGCGCAGTGGGGATGGATCAGCCCCTGCTCTGCTGCTCCTTCCCAGGGTCTCCCCCTTGCAGGGACCTTGCAGAGCACCAGCCATGCTGTTTGCCCCCAGCCTGCCCACGGCCAGCCTGGGGCTGCTCACCCTGGGGGTTTTCTCTGCTCAGCATTGGCCTGGCCAAGTGTTCTGGAGAGAGCCTGGGCAAGGAGCCTCGAGCCCCCAGGCCCTGCCCTGAGGCGTCAGCGCTGCCCCAGCAGTGCCCATGGCCTGTCCCTGCTGCAGCCCCGGCACTGCCACCCCCAGGGCTGTGCCCGGCCCCGAGAGCACTCAGGCCCTGCAGCAACACGAGGGGCAGGAGGGCAGCGGGGCAGTGGCACGGGAGCAGCACTGGCAACACCAAGTGCTGCTGCTGCTGGGCACAGCTGCTGTGCCAGCACTGATCTGCCCCAGCTCTGCACACAGACATTGCTGCTGCAGCTCCAGAGAAGGGAACAAAAGCGGCATTACTGTTTAAAGCTTTTTTTAAGAGATCCTTTAGTGCATTGACGCAGTCTGTGTGTCACAGTAAATGCGGAGAGAAATAAAATGAGAAATGGCAGAAATAAGGTCCTTTCTCTGTGGAAAATGTGGAAAAACTAAAACAAATGAAATAAAAGAACAAACCAAAAACCCAAATTAGAAAAACTATCAAAGATGTCTTTTATTGCAAGTCGTTTGC
>NW_024879545.1:92652-163213 GCF_009819885.2 Catharus ustulatus
GACTGTTTCGTTCTGTTCTGTCACTGGGATTTTTGTTCTCTTTCATATAGCTGATGCTGTTTTTGTTTGTCCAGTAAATATATCAGTAAAGAACTGTTATTCCCAACCACCCATACCTTTTTTGTTTGAGAGTTCCTGAATTTCCTTTTCCTGGCAATACTGTCCCTTTCAACCAGGACAAACAGTTAAACCCCTGATTTTCTTCCTGTTTTCCCTATTTGAATTGCCTTGACATCAGAATACTGCCAGCTGACGTTACAAACTGGCTGGTGTGTGTTTGTGTGCACAGACCAAAGTTGCCACACTGTGTCTGTGCCCCGGGTGTGTCTGTTCATGTCCATTTAAACAGAGGCTGAAAGGGGGGGGCTCTGCCGGCCCCGCACTGCTCCAGGGCCAGGGCTGGGCCAGCGGGAACTGCAGAGCCACTGAGAGGGACAAAGGCCGCCATCTTGTGTGTGTGACTGCCTCAGCCCGGCCGCCATCTTGTGTGGGGCTGCCTCAGCCCCGGCCGCCATCTTGTGTGGGGCTGCCTCAGCCCCCGGCCGCCATCTTGTGTGGGGCTGCCTCAGCCCCGGCCGCCATCTTGTGTGGGGCTGCCTCAGCCCCCGGCCGCCATCTTGTGTGTGGCTGCCTCCGCTCCCAGCCGCCATCTTGTGTGTGGCTGCCTCAGCCCCGGCCGCCATCTTGTATGTGGCTGCCTCAGCCCCGGCCGCCATCTTTCGCCTGCGCCAAGTCCGGCTCTGAAGGGAATGGGTCGCTGTTTTTCCAGTCAGCAGGGTCAGCAGCAAGACACCAACACCAGCTTATGGAATAAGTGTCATTTGCTGAAATACAAAGCAGCAAAGAAATACAAAAGGGTAAGGCAAGCAATGCACTGGATTATTTCTACAAAAAAACATGTGTAAGGACTCAGAAAGATACATCACCCTAATAGATTCCTATTAGTTACCCTAATACTTGACCATTGTCCTTACACACACATCATGTGGGGAGCCCCTGTCACATCAAATTATTAGAAATGCACTCCCAGTAACTGGGAATTCCTATGTAGTTTGCCTACCTGTAGGCGATGCCATCAACTTTGCTGTGAGAGGGCCCAGATTTTATACTGCTGAATAAAAAAGCCACCATAACTTCCAGTGCGTACGCCTGGTTTCATCCTCCTCTTGGCCAGGGCTCAGGGAGGAACCAAGGGAGTTTACTTTGACCATTTAACTTTAAATAATACCAGACAGAGATATCTGATTTTATGGCCTTGCCTGGCTTCTAAGTGTAGAATGGTAGACGCCTATTTCACCAACAAGTGCATTCACATATATATTGCTAATGATTATGTATATTTTGTTAATGAGTGAATATAAATATAATGTTTCTTGGAAGGTTCATGTGGAGGTCAGCGTTGGCTTAGGGCTTGTTGTTCAGGCCTCAGTACTTCACTGGAATTGTCCTTTCACAGGCAGTGATCCTGTCCCCTCAGCTGCAATGGAATCCTCAGCTGGTCCCACAGGGATTGCCCAAGCTCTGGTTGTGCTGAGCTCCTTGTGAGTGGAATCATCAGTCTCTTGGACAAGCAGATTCTCTGTCACAGTGCCCAAAAGTTTTCCCTGGGATCCACCAAGGTAAGAGGAAAGCTCTCAGAAGTTCTGACATGGGAATTGTCCTGCTGGTGGCCTTTGCTGTGAGTCTGAAGCACAGCAGCTCTCTGGCCATGTGGTGCTGCTGGCAGAGCTGGCTGCTGCCTGCTCAAGGCTCAGGTGGGCACCTGAGCTGCCTTGCTGCACTGCAAAAACCATCTCAGTGCTCAGGGGCAGCTCCCGACCCCTCGTCTCAGGGGTGTCCCGCTGGCAGTGTCAGAGCAGTGGCTCCTTGGGATCGGTGCTGCCCGTGCTCTCCACCCGCCCTGGCCCTGGCAGTCCTGGCCCTGCAGCCGTGCACACAAAGGGAATGGGAACTGCTGCCTGATGGTTTTTGAGCTGCACTGCTGTTGCTGCTGCTGAAGACACCTTGATGAATGAACTAGTGGGATTGTGGGCTATATTGGCCTGTGATAGCAAGGTCATGAGGGCAGAGGTGCCGATGGTCCTGTCAGTCCTATTCCTGCATATTTCTGGAAAGCAAGGGATCTCTCTTCATCCTGTGAAGCAGTGAGTTTGCAAAGTAATGGTTCCTTTGTTGTTGTTTTCCCTTTGGGCAGCATCCATATTTGAAGCCAGCTGAGCTCTCTCCAGACTGGCATCTCTGATCACTGCAGTGAATGAATGGAGGGAGTTCAGGAGGTGGTGACGACCATTTCAGGATGCTCTCTCCAGTTCAAGCCCTGGGTGGGACTCAGAATAAAAACTGTACCAAACCTCAACTCCATTGGAAGGTTCCCTTCCTTGTCATCCTGTGAAAAATGCTCTACATAACTTTCTGAATTTTCCAGTGTATTTTTCAAGATGGAAAGTCCCATTTATGGTGGTTTTCATATGGTTAGGAGTTGGGGAAGGGTCTCCTTCTGAGACCAAAATAATTTTAGCTTTTTTTATTTCCTTCATATATATTCATAGATGCATAGACTATTATTGTATGGTTACATATTTCCTAGTAATTTCAGTACTTTTTTCCCTCTGAGAGGCAGAAAGACAAAACATGTCCAAACATGTCCTATCTTAGCTCCACTGGGAACCAAGGTTAAAACACGTTCTCAAGAATCTTTCTCAAACACTAGTTATAGCCTGTACAGCTAGTACAGCTAGTTGCAAGAAAGGGGCTCCAGAAGAGGTGGACATTTCCTCATTCATGTCCTTCTAATTGAGAATTCATGTCAATTATGCTAATTTTCCAAACTTATAAAACCACATTCACCCTATGTGGGGTGGTCAATTTTCCATATCTGCCCCTGGAGGCCTCCAGGTAGGGACCAGAATTGATATTGCCTCCTATACTAATATTGTCTCCAAAGTGTGTTGTTTTGTTTCTCAGTCATTAGGGCATTGCTTCCTCCACACTGCAGTGCCTTTGGATTACAGCCCATTGCCCAGTTTTGGCACAGTCATGGTATCTGCATGAGGCAAAAGTGCAACTGCATTTCCAAATGCCAAAAGCCGATGAGGAGTGGGGCAGCCAGAGCATCCTGTGCAGATACAGGCCCGCAGCTGTGACTCGAGAGCGTTTTGGTTCCTGCCCAGTGCAGCAGGTGCATCTCCTGTGTGACTGCTGCTCCTTCCCTGGTGCCCATGGAGAGTAGGTGCAGGGCTCTGCAAGGGGAATGGACCAGGGTGGGGATGTGTGCTGGCAACAGAGTGCAGTGGAAAATGTTGGGAAAATGTTTGACTGTAACAAATTGTGAATTCCTTCAGCTTTCCCAGACAGTGCTTAGTCCTGTGTTCCCTCATTGCAGCGATTGAAGTGTGCACGTGGCTGTCTTTGCCTTGAGAATAAAGAGAGTGGTCCTGTTAGGAATGTAGCTGGAATGCATTCAAGGGGAGGAAAGTGATTTTAGGAGGCTCTTGACCACCAAAGGAGAATTTGAGGAATGTGATGTTCCCCAAACGACTGTGTCAGGCACCAGAGTTGTGTCTTAGGCCGTGCCATATTTGAGCCATGTTTGAGCAGGTTGACAAGACAATGAAGAAAACTGTATTGTTGGATGGGTGGGAACTTGACCCTTGAAAGAGAAACAATGGATTGGTCAATCAGTGGGCAGTTCACCTTTGCAAAAGGAACAATGCATGATGGAGCCATTGTTGGCATGGAGTCAGTATTGTGAGCCATCGAGGCCTCATCTCACACAGCGGCCATGTGTGAGCTGATGCTGTGACTGGGAAAGTTCCAGTCCTGAGCAGGAGATGGAAGGCCTGGTTCAGGGCTGGGGGGAGTGAGATGGGTGAGAGGCACACAGGTTTGATCCAGGGGATGTTTTGAATGTGCACTTCCTAGCTGCCAGATCCTGCCAGTCTGACTGCTTCCAAAGTGGAACAAAGGCAGACATGCACATACACAGCAGCCCTAGGCATGTCCAATAAATGTGCAAATATGTGTAGACATTTGTTAGGAATTCTTTCAGCTCTTATGCCAACAGTGCCTTCTCCCCTAGTTCTGTGCAATGCTTTGGGCCATTTTCTGGGTCTGGTTTCCTTTGCTTTGGTCCCATCTGAGTGCTCAGCTCAGGTACAGGCTGTGGGTGCTTGGGGCACTCTTGGAGTTACTCTTGGATCCCTGGAACAACAGGGTTTGGCCCACCAGGGCAGTTTGTGCTACTTTGTGCCAGAGGAGAACTTCCCAGGCTGTTTTGTGTTTGCTGTAGGGAAGGTTGGGCTGCTTTGCATAAATCCATAAACCAATGCAGAACGTTTGCTCTGTGATGTCGGGGCGTGGTTGCCACGTTGCTGTGCTGACATCAGAAGGTTGCCTTGGTGCACGGAAGGTTTCAATGCCAGAGCAGCTCTTGGGCGTGCTCAGCGCAGGAGGAACCTCCTGTTTGTCAGTGGGCAGCTGTGCACTGACAAGAGCCTTGTTTTGTCTTGTGTTTCAGCACAGTCTGCAAACTTGCACAGCAGTGCTGCAATGATTGAGCAGCTGGCTGCTGCAGTTTGCGCTGTTTATGGCATTGGTTATTCCACCTATTACCTGACTCACCTGGGATGTGAGTAGAGATTTTCCTTGGGTGTAACCTACCCTGGCTTTTGTGTGTCTTCCTGCTCTCTCTTAGTGACTGGGTTGGTTTTGAAACAGAAAGAGCATTAGGATGCCACTGTTTTGGGAAAGCTCCTGTCAGCACATTCTGCTAAAGCCAGACTGTCTGTAGCCAGGGGCTGCAGGCAGCTTTTGCAAGGGAACCTACAGGGATTGCATTCCCTCCATGGGAGAGTGTGTGGCAGCAGAGTTCTGACATTTCCTCAGTTTGCTGGGTCAGACAGGACAACTTTGAAAATGCAAAGTGGGAGACCTTCTCAGAAGGCCTTCTTAAATTTCCGCAGTTCTTACAAGAATTCAGAGAGAGCTTCTCTTTTCTAAATGTTGTCATGAAAGGATTTGAGTGTCTTACTTGACCCTTTACTAAGTGCTGAAATAGTGATTCCCTTTACAATGAAGTGCAAACTGCAAAGCAGTGAGTGTTTGTTCCTGAACCCTGGAGCTGCTGCTGTGCTGTTTCACTGCCAATAGAACTTCCACCACTCAGAGGGATTTTGGGGAAGCTTTTCTGGGCAACTCTTCTCAGCAAGTTAATGAGAATTAGTGCATACAGCTAATTAAAAAAAACAGTACCTGAAGGAGAGGACAAAAACAGCTGCTTTACGTGGAGGGAAGAAAAGAAAAATTGAGTGTTAAATAATTATTTCCATGGCAAAACAGTCCAAAGCATAGTCACAGCCAAGAATATTTCCCTGGTCTCTTGCTGGCAGTGTGAAGGAGCTTGTCTCCTGGACACCTGTTGTGAAACAGAAAATGCTCTCTGTTTGGGGTGACTTGTTCTATGGGATTCATCAGCCCAGGCAGTTGTCTCAAAGAATCTGCTTCATTTTCCTTGTCCACTCCAGGTCACCTGAGATGTGTATTCAGAAGTGCCAAATCTGAGCTGAGTGAGAAAGGAATATTTAATGTTGCTGGTATTTAAGAAATGAGGAGAAAGCAGTGAGTAAGCAGTGAGTGTGGAGGGGGGTCAGTAGCAGAGTCCAGTCTGAGTTCGCCTGTCTTTTGGTAACTGAAAGAGATGATTGTGTTGTCTGTGAATCTGCGTGGACTACTCATGTCCATGTGTGAAGACAAAAACTGCATGGTTCTGGACCTATTTCTGAGGCAAAATGCAGAGGTTGCATGTGTCTGTTGATGCTTTCTATTGTGTGGTCTGCCTTACTAACTCCATTTGAAAATGCCATTGGAACCTGGAGAGGGGGAAAAGCTGACAGACTTGGACTGCTGTCTTGTGTTGCTAAGAACAAGAAAGACATCTTGAAATTCTAGGTGCTGTATTTGAAGTCAAATGTGCAACTTGTTCTAAAGGAGCCAGGGGTGCCAGTCAACAGCAGCTGAAGATGAGGCAGTGTGTGCCCAGGTGGCCAAGAAGGCCAAGGGCATGCTGGCCTGTGTCAGCAACAGTGGGGCAGCAGGAGCAGGGCAGTGCCCTGTGCCCTGTGCTGGGCACTGCTGTGTCCGCAGCTGGAGTGCTGTGTCCAGTTCTGGGCCCCTCTGAGGCAGAAAGACATTGAGGGGCTGGAGCGTGTCCGGAGAAGGGCCAGGGAGCTGGGGAGAGGTGGGAGCACAAGCCCAAGGAGAGGGTGCTGAGGGAGCTTTAGCCTGGGGAAAGGGAGGCTCATGAGCAACCTTGCAGGCGCAATTCCAGAAATGCCTACATGACAGGGCTCTCCACAAGGGCCATTCCTGTGCCAAGCATCGCTTCACTGCATCCAGATGCTTTAGGCACTGGAGTAGGTGACACTTTGATAGTTTGGTCTGTTGGGTTGTTGGCCTGCTAGGAGGAGAAGACCTGTTTATTTTCTTCCTCTAGCAGCAAAGGTTCTTTTTTTCAACATTTTCCTGCATGAGAAGACGCAGCTTGAGGCAGGGATGTTGGTGCAGAAGGAGCTGTTCTGATGCCAGGCCAGCCAGTAGGACCTTGCACATCACTTTCATGTTAACAGTGCCCTTACATCTTGGCAGCCTCAGGGATCAGCAATTGTCAAATAATGAAATCAGGATTGTATTTGGGAATTGAGCAGGAAATCAACTCACTTGAATTCCAGCTGGTCTTCAGAGATCAGAGGAGCTGGGAGGGGCTGCCCTTCATTTCTGATTACAGACACTTTAGCACCATCGGTGTAGTTGTGACCAAGAGAAGAACTTGCCTGAGCACAGATGCACAGAGTGCAATTCCCAGTGCTGTGCTCTGGGTCTGGTCTCATTCCATAAGGACCTACATGCTCCAGAGTCCCCAGGAGTTTGGTTTATTGATGCAACAGGAGAGCAAGTTCAGGATTGCTGCTGATTGGGGCGCTGGCTGCTGACTGTTGATATGTGTCATAACAGCAAGTAGAGTAAGAGAAATTATATAAGTATAGAAATTATCTATCTATGTATCTATCTATGTATCTATGTAGCTATCTATCTATGTATCTATGTATCCATGTAACATTTACATAAATGATTCTTCCTGGCTCTGGTCAGAGGCAGTTGGAGGTGCAAACTCACCCAAAGGCATCCCTTCAGAAGAAGAGGAGAGACATCTTCTGTTAACTGATCCTGAGCAGGCAGAGATGTTTCCCCTCCCGAAATGGTTGTTTTTTCCCCTCAGAATTGTCTTCCTTCTCCAGCCTCTTCTGCCTTGAAGGCCCCAGTTTCTTCATTAAATTTCTCCCCCTGTCGTAGTGTTGTGGAACAATTCCATGTTTTAGGTGGTGTTTGGTGACTCTGGTCATACATGCATTACATGACACATGATTTTCTTCACTGGCATCCCCGGGGTGTGTAAGTTCATTTGTGGATGGGGCCTTAGGACGGTCTCTGTTACCACTGGTCTGAGTTCTCAGTTGACAAAAGAGGAAGAATAACCACCTTGGTCCTCCTCCATATACTCAGGTGGCTGTAGAGGCTCTCTGACCTTCCTCAGAGGATCTGTGCATGCATCCTTATCTCCTGAACGAGCAGGATATCTAACAGGAGTGTAGATGTCAGAAAGACAGGAATGGTGGTGCAGGCCTGAAGAGAACATGAACTCCAGAAGTGTCTCTCACAAGGAGTGAGGCCACACTGGAAGCCACCTGCAGAGCCAGGATGGAGCTGTGGGACAGGGCTGGGTGTCAGTCACAATGGACAGGGGACACAGCAGAAGGGGAGGGATGCCCTCAGCAGAGCCTTGAGAAATGCCACCCCTTCCCTGTCAGCTGCTGGAGAGGCTCTTGGAGCTTCAGTCTCAGATGGACCCTGATTGTACTGCCAGTGTCCCTTTGGAATCTGTACCTCCCCATGGGCAGAGAATGACCCAGGAGAGCAGCAGCACAGAGCTGTGGGAATATGTGAGCCCATCAGGCTTAGAGACTTGGCCCACAAGTGATGTATGGGAAGTTGAAACCCATCTTTTATTGCTTTCTGTGCAGGCCCTTGTAGAGAAAGAGCATGAGCAGATTGCTTTATCAGAGGTGCCAAGCCAGACTCAGGGAGAGCTGTTCCCAGCCCGGGAGCAGGAAGAGCAGCTGAGGCAGCAGGTGGAAGAGCTGCAGGAGAATGGCCAGGTAAGCCTGGTTTAACCAGGTGACAGAGTGAAGGGCAGGAACAAGGGCATGGAACAGAGCTCTTGTGACTGAGGAGGCCAGGAGTCCCACAGGGCAGAAATCTCCATGCCCTGCTGAAAGATGCCCTGAGCTTTTGCAGGGACACTAAGGACATGGAGAATAATTACTTCCTTCCCACAATCCTTTGCAGTTTCATGTTAATGTACCCCAGTTCTGTTTCCCAGGTTGGCCCATTGGCCTCTCCAGCCCTTTCTCCTCTTACATATATGTTCTCTAAAATGTTCTCCCTTCCCTGGTCACCCATTGGCCCCATTTTCCAGTAGTGCCCTGCCCTCTTTTACTCTATTGCTTGTCACATTTTGCCCTGCCTTTGCCCTGCTCCTGAGCCCTCAGCCCATTGGTCCTGATGTTCTGCTCCATCCCCTTTGTTCCCCATATTTAAATCTGGACCCTCCGTTTTTCCTTGTCTTTGTCCTGGGACCCTTCACTTGTGCCTGGAATAAACCTGTCCTGTGGTACCCCATGCAAACACCCTTCTTGCCTCTCCTTCGTTTGTTGCCTGGATTATCTGGAGTGTGTGGTTTTGTTTTAAACCTGAGAGCAAGCCTGTGCCACCAAAGCACCTTTCCTCCTTCACTGGAGAACCTTTGGATGGTTGCAGCACCTCACCAATCCCTCATATCGCAACAGCTCACACGCCAAGCAGGGCCTGTTACTTTTTCCCTGTACAACTGTCCTGGTTTAGAGGACAGTATTGCCAGAAAAAAGGCAAGAGTTTTTCCCAAAATGGAGAGTGAAAATCTCCTCCCTCCCAGTTTACTAGAATTTGGAAATTAAGGGGCTTTCAGGCAAAAAAGTATGGATTTAGGAATAACAGTTCTTTACTGATATATCTGCAAGACAAACAAGAACAACATCAGCTGTGAAAAATTGGTGACAAAACAGAATGAAACTCAGTCTCAGTCCTTTTTTTCCTAGTCACAGATACCCTCCTCCTCCACACAGTCCCAGTGGAGTGGGGTGGCCTTTTTTCAGTTGCAGTAGCTGCAGAAGCAGGCAGCTGAGGCGGCAGGATGGTCCCAGGTGGGAGCAGGGTGAAGGAAAAAACTCCTCTCACCATTTGCGTCCTGGTTCTCAGTGCTGTTCTCAGAAGCAGGAAGCTTTAGCAGTGCCGGAGTGCAGGGCAGGTCCCACCACAGAGAAAAAGAACCTCTATCCTCTGCATTCGGGCCGGCGAGGGCGAGTGTCCACTTGGAAGGACAAAGCAACAAAGCAACCCACGGCCATCCATCTCCACCCCTCTCTTTTGTCTTGAGCAATTAGAAGCCAAGGGAGTTGCTCAGCCAGGTTTCTTTAACAAGATAATGGGAAAAAAATTCTCCACCGAGGGAAAGAATGAAAACTCCCCCAACCCCCAACTACAACACAACTGCAAGGCAGAAGAAATACCAAGCTTAAGGCTTCAGACCAATTCCCCCAAATCAATGAGCTTCTGACTGCTGAACCCAAGAGCCTTACTTCCACCTCTTAAACAACACCTCTGTCTATCAGCAGAGTCCAGCACAGAGGAGCAGACAGACTATATTTAAATAAATCAAAACTGTATTTCTAATTGAATTCAGCAAAAATGAAACTATATACAGGGAGAACTATATACATAGGAAAATGAGTCTCTTCATGTGCTGTTGTATGAGACTCATCTCAGTCTGCCCTGAAAACTGCTCATAAATAAATGGGATGGTATTGATCTGGACTGAGGTGCACCCGGCAGGTTGGGCACACATGAGCAGTCTCCAGGGCAACAGGGAGGCACCGACTGCAGAAGATGTGGCCGCACATCGTTGCCACAAGCTGTCGTCCATGTTGCCTAATCTGGAAGAAAGAAAACCATAACATGTATTGGGAGGAATACATTTGAGTTTTCTGCTCAGTTTGCACCAGGCAAATGAGACTTTAGAGCATCTGAAATCAGTTACAAGAATGAGGGACCCCGGATCTGCCAGTGCCATCTTGGCAAGGGCTTCTCCCTCTACATTCACCACCAAGAAGTGACTTGTGGAGCTTCACAGCAAGGGCTGAGCTTCCAGCCAGCTGCCCATAGCATCCCACATCAGCCAATTGATTTGCACAGCCCCTTCTTTTCACATCCTCCTCCCCCCAGAAAGCAGAAAGGATGACAACAGGATCCTTACCTCCGAGTAAAAATCCATGCAAATTGGACATCTAATGACAACTCCTTGCCGTACAGTAGAGGGAACAGAACTAGAAAGAACATGCAGCTGTTAATATCACCTCACTTCAATGGTTATTGATACATAAAATCTCACATAATCATGTAACTGTACTGACTAGTCTTTGACATTTCCTTTGAAGAATGCTGCTGTCTTTAAGACACTGCTTGCTGCATTTAATGAGGATTTGGGGTCTCCCTGCCCTGAGGGAAAGAGTGTCCTGGTTTTCACTAGGAGAAAGGTGCAGCCAGTCACCCAGCTCTGGGATGTGAAGTAACAGCAATGTCTAGTGCTGGCCAGTTTGTGTATGGCAACTTTGACTTCCAGGAGGTCATCAGTAACAGCTTTGTAACCACAGCATCCAGACATAATAGACATAGTCCATCTGGGAACCATTCCCAGCTGCCTATTCATTCCAAGACCTAGTTCTAAATGCTACATTGCTCTGGCAGGATCCAGCCCTGGGAAGGAGCCTTTGGTCAATGTTAAATGCTGCAGCACTGAGCTCTTCCAGCCTTATCTGAACAGAGCAGGAAGGCACATTCAGTAAGAGAGAAGCTTGAGACTGAAGGAACAAAGTATTCCTTTTTTTTCTTTTAACCAAGTGGTAGGATTTGCTCACCTGCAGACTTAACAACCAAAATTTCAACCTCTACAAATTCACTGGCAAAATGCATTATGGTTTAGAATAGCAGAAGCCTTTTAGGTGCCATATTTAAGAGCTGAACACCTTAAACTTCCATACTCATCTTCTCTCCTACATTGCCATTCCAAAAGGCTCAAAGCACACCAGCTTTATTAAAACTTGTGTCTTTCCCCCTCCCCAAAAAAACTCTTTAGAAAACCTTCTACCGTAACTGTCTTGCTCTTTGTTTTCCTTAGTGACACAGACTCCTGGTTTACTTTAATCAATCAAATGAATTGCATATTTCCTATCCTAGTGGAGTGCTGCTACAGCAGGACTTTCCTGTTTCTCTGCAGAATGGGATTTTCCTGTGCAGGCACCCAACTTGAACTGCAAGATCTCCATCACAGAAGCAAATAAATCAGGGCTTGTGACATGCAGCACTGGCCATAGAAGCCTGACCTGCACAACCACCTGTGTGCAAATCTACCTTGGGAAAGAAAGGCTCCAGCTGGGGGAGAAAAGCAGCCAGCTGGCACCATTCCAGAAGGGAATTTCTGCTGTAATTTGCCCTGCTGCTGCCTGCTGGCCCCATGATGCCAAGCCTCACTGATGAGAATGGAAGTATTTCCATAGCTAACATCCCTACTAGAGCTTGTCAGAAAAAGCAAAGGCAATACTGAGCTATGGCCTGTGACAAACCCCCTCTCTTGACCATACGCCCACACTGGTCTCTAAGGCTGCGTGCAAACTTCTACATTTCCATTGGGCTGCCTTTTTCTCCCAAAATGCAAGTGCTATCATTTGATCATCATGCAACATGGGAGAAGGAGGGAATTAAGTAGAGCAGGGAAGGCTTGAAAGATAAATCAGATCAAGCTGTGTAACTTAGTCCTACACAGAAAAGAAAAGAAGACATAAAATTCCTTGTTTGGTAGGGCATGAGCCCTACATACATACTCTGAACTTTGAGTGTCCTCCTCCTCTGCTCCCTGTTCTGCAGGAGCTGAGTCAGCCTCAGGTGCTTCATTAGCTCCTCTTCCATTAGCAGAGCCATCCACCTGTTCGTGGCTGTTCACTGCAGCATTTCTTCCTTCTTCTTCATGATCTATAATTTAATTTTCAGAAGTTACATCTGTTATTCTCTATCTCCACAAAGAAATGAAATGAATTATAGAAATAGTAATGGACTCTCTTCAGCTGGGTTAAAACCAATCTTACACAAACTGCTTTCCCAAAGAGTCATGCTGAACCCTTCCAGACATTGTGACTACTCTGCTCCAGACCAACACAAAATATTTACTGTGTTCACCCTACACACAGCTAAAAAATCACCTGCGAGATTCTAAAGGACAGTCCTTGAAACTATGAATTACTTGGATCAGTGCCCCTTTAGAAATTGTCATCATCTCCCTCCTGAGTTAAGGCAATTTGAGAATGGAGTTATATGTGATGCAAGATGTAGAACATGGAGAATTATTTTTAAGAAAGGAGGCTCTTTGTATTGATATAGTTGATCTTAGAATATTTTCAAGCCAAATTAAATGAAAGGGCTATTAATCAATTAAATGGACAGCAATTGATAATCAAGCACTAAGTGATGCCCATGCAATAGAAAAACAAATTCCTTGTTGGTAGAATTGCCTTGGTATGGTTCACAGCTTGACATGCTTCAAGGAGCTCATACCCAGAGGAAGGTTAACAAAGAGAGAAGGATGCCCTCTGAGAGTGGACACAATGGAGTGTTGAGGGGCTAAAAGGACATCTGGTACAGCTCCCAAGATAAGGAAGAAAGTAAGAAAGCCAAATCTCTTCTGAAATCACCTCTGACTAGTCAAAAGTAAGTCCAGCAGGGGCACATTGCAATGACAGACTCATGGAGTAGCATCTGAAGAAACTCCTCAGCCCAAAAGAAGAGAGAGACTCAGCAATGGACTGAGTGGAATAATTACAATGAGAAGTGACACTGCTGTTAACCAAAAGAGGACAGAATACTCACTAAGAAGATAACCATGCCACTTGTAACCAATTCATGCTAATTCCTTTGTTTGCTAATATTTTTAAATAATAAAAGTTTAGATAGTGGGTGTGTCTGATTTGTGAAATACCACTGAGCATCCAGACAGGTGCAACCCTCAAATAGACAATCAGTGTCTCTCACAAGCGTAGAATGATTGACCTTCTGCACCCCTGCAACAAATCCAGTATTTGTGGACAACCTATTGACTAAGTTTAAGGGAGATCAATTTTTAATGGCCTGATCTGTAACAGCCAAAGGATCAAGAAATCCTGTTTGCTTTTTAACTCTCAGAAAGTGCAGGCAACAATGACCCCTGTAATTCTAGTTGCCTAATATCTATGTGACAATAATCAGTCACCAATCAATTAAAACTGTAGAAAGAGTCACCAAATTAAAGCTCCTTCTGTGCAAATATCCAGCTACAGCTTTTATTGCAGGGATTTTCTGCTGTGACTGATAAAGGCCATCACACACACATGGTATCCGTTCTCTAAGACACGGGCCAGAGGCTTTAGGCCTGTCCTTTGCCTATTGCTAAAAACAGTTTCAATCCCTGTGCTTGGGTTTTTTGGAAAAGGAAACAAAAATAACTACTACATTTCAGATAGAAGTCCCTTACTAACTGTAAAACCTCAACTCACCTTCATAAAGCTTCCATTGATGCAGATGGAAAGGAGAGAAAAGAAGACACAGTTAGATTAGGTAAGCTCCCTCTGGTGCTGCATGGGAACCTCAGCTCAGAGAGCAGTTAGAGCAGAGTAGGTGAGGAAGGGTAGGGTATGCCCTTCTAAATTTGGGTAAGAACATTCAAAACAAAGATTTTCGGCCCTGCTAAAAATAAGTGGGTGCTGCTGATTCTGCTCCCACTACTGCAACAGGATTGAATTGAACAGGGTAGAAACAGGGCAGCTTAGGAACCACCAGAAAACCTTCCTCTTTCCTCCCCATTCTTGATCCTAATTCAATTTGGCCTGGAGCTCTTTCTTTCACAAACTAGCAAATTCTTCTATGATGCACTTAACCCTTCACGTTAGATGAACAGCTACTGACGATGGGAAACCAGAATAGGAACTGGGAGTAAAAAATTCTCTCAGATTGCTAAATTTACAGGAAACACAGAGATCTGCCAGTGCCATCCTGGCAATGGCTTCTTCCCCTATGGACACCACGAAGAAAGGACTTGGAGGGATGGGCAGATTGGAGCTTCCCAGCAAGGGCTCTGCATCCGGCCACTTACCCGTTGAACTCACCTGAGTTGTGCAGCTCCCCGTCTGTCCCTTCACTTCCCACAACTCAGAAATTACAACAACATGTGTATCCTCACCTGTGCGTTGTCATCCTCCCAGATGGGAGGACTAACAAGACCTCCTGGCCATTCACTAGAGGGAGAAGAACCAGAAGAACATGCAGCCATCAATTTCACAGAGCATAGAGGGTTGCCAAGACATAAAAACTGCAGAAATTAAAACAACCCCTAGTTCTGATTTAGCAGCAACTCAACCCAGAAACAGAATTAAGGGCAAGATCTTTTATGTATGCAATCAATTCAGTGTATCACAATCCATAATGTAAGAAGCATCAAATAATAACTTGCTGACAGAGAGGAAATGTTTCTTCTGGATTTTACTGCTTTATAGGGGTTTTTTCCATTGCTTCTCTTCCTGACAGGCAACTATATTTCAAGTCTGAATTCTCCAAACAAAATCAAGGAGAAGCCAAAAGATTGGCAAAAACTTGTGTCTACCTTGCATCAGAAATTACATGTTGGAGAGACACTTTTTATGTCACTTACAATTCAATATCTCTTGGTTCCTGTTCAAGATTGCTCGCCAGTATTTCGAGCGAATTCTCTGCTGATCTGGAACCAAGTGGGCATTCCTGGCTTTCTTCCCAGTCCTGCAATGGGGTAAAAATTGAGACAGATTAGGAACTGCTTGAAACCACTCCATCCTGCTTCTCTGTTTCAGTTCCCTGAATAGATTTGGGCTAGAACCTTTTCTTTCCCTTGTTAGCCCTAAACACTTCATGTTAGATGAACAGCTGCTAAGAAACAGAAACCAGAAGCACAGGAAACTGGGTCCAAAATGTTTGCTGCTCTATTGGCTCCAGACAAACAGCACTTGGAGTATGTGCAGTGTGTCACTGAATGCAAGAAGTACAAGGAACACACAGATCTGCCACTGCCAAGCTGGCAAGGGCTTCTCCCTCTACAGACACCACCAGGAAAGCACTTAGAGGGATCTGCAGGTCAGAGCAACCACTCCAGGGTTGTGCTTCCAGCCAGCCATGCACAGCATCCCACCTAAGACAACTGAGTTGGGCAGCTCCCCCTCTGCCCCTTTCCCTCCCACAAAGCAGAAAGGACAAGAACATGTAATAAGAACATGATCCTCACATCTGTAATGTCGTCCTGCCACGTCGGAGGGCTCTCAAAACGGTCTGGCCATTCACTGGAGTTAATAGAACTGAAAGAACATGATGCCATCAATTTCACAGTGCACAGAAGGTCACCAAGACATAAAAATTACAGATACTGAAACAATACCTTGTTCTGATTTTGCAACATCCCAGCCAAGAGACAGAGTCACAGCAAGGGCTGTTATGTACTGCAAGGGCTCCATTGCATCCCAATCGATAATATAAGAAACATTGAATAAAGCCTTCCCGAATGGAGAAGAAAGGTTTCTCCTGGATTTTGTTTCTTTTTAGAGTTTTTTTCTTCCCATTAGTTCCCTTCCATATAGGCCACTATGGTTCAAGTCATATTCCATCACCCAGTATCAAGCAGAATGCAATAGTTTGGTTAAAAAAAAAAAAAAAAAAATTCTCTGCCTGCCACTGCCTACCATATGTCAGAAACACACTTTGGAGAAATACTTTATCTGTCATATACCTATCATTATCTCTTGGTTCCTCTTCATTGCCACTTGCCCATAGCTCAGAAGAATTCTCTCTCTCTCTGGAACCAAGGGGGTATTGCTGGTTCTGTGCCCTGTCCTGCAGTGGGGTAAAAATGGAGACAGATTATGAACTGCTTGAAACAACTCTTTCTACTACCCTGTTTCGGTTCCCTGAATGGATTTGGGTTAGAACCTTTTCTCTCCTTGGGTAGCCCCAAAACCAGCAACTTCTGTAGTCATAGCCCTAAACATGTCATGTCGGGTTAACAGCTGCTGAAGAATGGAAACCACAACAGGCATTGGGAGCAAAGAATTCCAGTTTGCTGCACCACTGGCACCAGGCAAACAGCACTTGGAGTATGTGCAGTCTGTCACTCAGAACTACAAGGAACGCACAGATCTGCCAGTGCCCTCCTGGCAAAGGGCTTCTCCCTCTACCGGCACCACCAAGAAGGGACATGGAGAGATGTGCAGGTCAGAGCTTCTAAGCTACGGCTGTGCTTCCAGCCAGCTACCCGCAGCATCTCACCTAAGACAACTCTGTTGTGCAGCTCCCCCAGTGTCTCTTTTCCTCCCACAAAGCAGAAAGGACAAGAACAAGTTTATCCTCACCTCTGAGTCCTCATCTGACCAATATGGAAGATCGAAATCATACAGCAGCCGATCACTAGAGAGAGCAGAAGCAGTACAGGCAGCCATTTAAACACGGAGTCATTCATTTCATCGGGCATCAAGGGACACCAACAAAGAAAATGTTGGTACATTAAAACATCCCCAATTCACGTGAAGCAACATCCCAGCCCGGAAACACAATCATTGCAAGAATTTGTATGTACTGCAAGCATTTCAGTGTGACAAGCCATTCTCTTACAGTCAATGTTAGATGGACAGCTTCGAAGAAGCAAACGCTTCACAAACAGAGAAGAAATGTTTCTGCAGGATTTTGCTGGGTTTATTTTAACCTCTTCCAGGTAGGCCACTGTTTTCTAGATCTTAAGTATTTGCACAGAGTTAAGCAGAACCCAGAAGTTTGGCAAAAACCTCTTTTGATCACATATATGAAAGCAGACTTTTGATAGACAATTTCTCTCTTGCATACCCATCATCTTCCCGTGGTTCCTCTTCAACATCCGAAGCCTGTGGCTCGGCTGAATTCTCTGATGTGCTGGATAGATGAGGTTGGTGTGGGCTCTGCTCCCTGTCCTGAAATGGGGTAGAGACGGAGGCACTTAGGAGCCACCTGAATACTGCACTTCCTGCTCCCTTATTTCAGCTCCCTAAATTAATTTGGGCTTGAACTGTTTCTTTTCCTCTTTCTCCCTGAAGCTGGCAAGTTCTCCTGTGATAGCCTGAATACTACTTAGTATACAAACAACTTCTGAAGAGAAATAAAACTATACCCAAACCTGCTCTTGTGTTTGGTGCAAGTGAAGCTGGGCAATGCAAATACTGTTGCAATATTTGAGGCCTTTGCTTTGCAAAGGTTCAGGAACAACCCTGTCCCTAACTCTAACCCTAACTCCCATGCTATGTTTGCTGCATTTCTGCTTTGCACAGGAGCAGTGGCATCCCAAACTTGGGCAGATACACTGCACTGTGGGCTGGATCAAAGCATATTCCTTCAAAATAGTAGGGGGAAATGAAAAAATCCCAAATGGCTCACTTTTAAGGACTACTTAGAATAAGAAACAGAATTAGTGTCTACTCCAGTCAGCCACAGGTGCATTTTACACCTCAGTGACAGGGGTACCTTAAACTGATGCTGCAGATTAAATCCTTCTTCCTTGGGAAGGCAAAGGCTTCCTGTGCTCTCCATTAAATCACTGCAGCAACAACCTCTTTTAGTTTGTTCACCCACTCTGTTAAAGCCATTCTCGGGCATGCACATGTGCTCATGAGTGTGTTTGGTTTTGAGTGGGAAATGAAGTGTGGGTACTAAGTACGATTCCAGGAGACAAGCTGGAAAACTAATTAAATGCAAGATGGAGAGGAGTGTTCCATTCACTACTTACCACAGAAGACTCATCATCACTAAGAATGACGATGATTTCAGGCACAGAAGATTCCCTGGTGAGATCTATGAATGGTCCAGCAGCTAAAAAAAAGAGAAGCTTAGAATCAAGACCAGAGATTGCAGAGGAATGAAATGGGCTGCCACTGTGCAACAGGCTGAGGTTGAATTCACTCTCTGCCCTGGCTCTCTTTTTTTGAGGAACATCTCCAAAATTTCTGAAGCTTTGCTCTCAGCAGTCCACAGGGAGTACTGTCAGCCCTGTCCTCTGAAGGGAAGACATTAGAGGAAGAGCAGCTGAGCTCCTCACAAGTTCTGTTGGATGACAACAGCTTACAGGAAGTTCACAGCAACAGGTGAATTCATCTCACATAGGGGAATGTTTAGCACGCAGGAGAAAAACTCACCAACAATAGAGAGGATCCTAATTTTATTCTACCATGCTCCCCGGAAGGATGGGGCACAGTTAATGACAAATTTTTGCTTGTTTTTGTCCAGCTTGGGAGACCCCAAGCTTGCCATCTCCATTTTGGCAGCTGCGGTGACTGCCAGCTCATCAGAACACACCTTCAGGTGCTTGGGCAGCACTTGAGGACATTTGCTACACATCTCTCACTAGCAGCCAATGTAGTGAGCTCAGTAACAAACCAAAACAGTTGTCACAAATATTGTTGTTTAGGAATGCCGTACTGTGTACTTCCTCAACCCCAAGGTTGCACTTTCGCCCCATTATAGGGCCTAGAAACTAACAAAAGCACATGGCCAGCAGGTCCTCACCCTCCAGAACACGTCCTGCTCTTACCAGGCTCCAAAGCAGGTGAACCACTTTGCTCAAAGTCTGTCGGCTCTGTCTGCGAAGTTCCACCTTCGCTGGAGGGCTGCAGCCTGCTCCGTTTCCGAGCTGGTCTGGAATCAGCTGCTCCTCCAGGGCGCTTTCGCTGACGCTGTGAGAGAACAAGGCCTTAGCATTTTCTGTGGCAGTGATATTAACACAGCCCTGGATTTATACAACACCAATGACAGCACACAAAGATACAGAAAATGCTCATGAAAAGGTTGGAATTCACATCAAACAGTGCTATCAGCCACTTCCAGCTGAGCACAACATCTCAGAGAAAAGGCATCATCCCTGATCTTCGACAAACTGCCTCACCAGGAAAGAGCCTGTTCCAATGGCTTGACAATTAGAAGACCCATCCCCACATCTATCAGGTTGCTGCACGCACTGTAAGCATTTCTGAACTACTGCTAACTACTGCTAATCCAGAGAGAGTGAGAACCTTCAGTATTGCAGAACATGAAGTTACATGAAGTTTTCAAGGGTTTCTGTTCCTATGCATTTGCTACATACTTTTGAAATCCTATCCAGATGTTCCCTGGAAAATGTTTCAAGAATCAGATTTACATTGAGTAGCAAAGTACTTACTGAGCTCATGGTGTTTTTTGAGGAAAAACCACCGGCCAAGCAAGTGGCACAAACAGCAATAAAGGAATGCCAGAGATGTGATCAATCCCTGAGATTCCTTTAGGCAGCCCACTGCAGATGTTTTGCAGTTAGAGAAAGCAGCTCTTCCAAACCTATCAGAAAAGTAGAGGGGAGATTATCTATTTGGAATGGCAAATTTTTTGAACAAGCCCATGCCCCAAGACTCCCATTCTCAGCTTCCAGTTGCTGTCCAAAGCTGGAGAGGAAGTCTGTGCATCTGGTACTTGAGCCCCCCTGCAGCCATTTCTGCAGCCCAGCCCAGCCCCTCAGCAGCAGAAGCCTTTTCAAGACTTGTCTGCACTCACCTGTATGGTCAATCCAGAGTTTGCTTTGAAAAATGGCAGCAAATCTCTCTCTATTCCCACCTGGGATGGAGAAGACAGATGCTCCGTGTCTGCTGCGCAGCAGAGAATCCGTCAACTGCCTCAACGGGCTCTGTGCCAACCGACCCTTGGGAGCAGGAGTGCCCCTGGCAACCGGTACCAACAGTCCATGCCCAGGTAACCAGTGTCCCTTTTGCCCACCCATGGAGTTCCAGATGACATGGAGACACCTCATCCATCACCTGGTTCTGCTGCCACGCACTAGATCAGGGTGCTCAGGGCCCTGTCCAGCTTGGCCTGGAACATTCCAGGGACAGGGCATCCACAGCTTCTCTGGACAGCCTGTTGCCATGTCTCAGCACCCTCACAGTCCATCCGAACATGCAATGGAATCTCCCCCTTTCCAGTCCCACCCCTGCCCCTTCCCCCATGGCTCCCTGCCCCCTCTGGGCTCTCAAGGCCGCACTGAGGCCTCCCCGGACCCTGCTCCTCTCCAGGCTGGACAGCCCCGGCTCTCCCAGCCTGGCTGCATTGGACGGCTGCTCCAGGCCTCCACACATCCCCAGGGCTCCTGCGGCCCTGCTCCACAGGCACATCCCGCCTGTGCTGGGCACAGCTGGACACGGCTCTGCAGTGGGGCCTCAGGGGCAGAGCAGGGCAGGCCTGCACCTCCCGCCGCCCTCAGCCTCAGCAACCTGAGCAGCACTGCAGCTCCTGTGCCCAAAGAAACCCCACCAAAACACACCTCCCCAATCCAAAATCAAATTTACATCCCTTCTTAACCCTCCTCCTCCATGTTTGTTTGTCTTTTGCTGTTTTACCAGTGTGCCTTAACTTTAACCTGAGTAAATAGCAATTAAAACATAATCAAAGTTTGTTGGGTTTTTTCCAAACTGTTGAAAGTCTAACCATTCAGGTCCTTTTTTCAAGTCTCTCAAATCTTGATATTATCAGGTGTTCAACTACTCCTCCACCAGAATTTCCCAACAGGCCTCACGAGGTTTGCTCTGCTCCTGGGGACAGCACCTTCCTCCCGAGGCCCTGCTCTGCTACAAAAGGTGACACAGCAGAAAAAGCAGAATTAACATTCAGGTTCCTTTCTAGCCACTCTGCCATGGGACCTGTGCTCAGAGCAAAGGGCTGGGGCTCCTGAGAACAACCGGGAACCCATCTCAGCCATGCCAGATGCAGGGATGCTCCTCAGCCCCTGGTCCTGTTGGGTGCTCTGTGGTGTGGGGAGAAAGGTGGGAATGGACCCAGTGCTCTGGAGAGCACAAGGATGCTTTCAGCTCATGATCCACATGAGGAGGCTCATTTCTGGCAAAAATTTCAGTTGTTACTATTAATCTTTTTGGGTAATTAACAATATCTTGAATGTTGAAGAATGGGTGTAGATGACTTTTCCAAATTTTAAAAAATTCCAAATGAGATTAAATGCTTTATATGAAAACACTAAGATGCTATAGCTATTTCAAGTATACATGTAATATATGAACAATTAAGCGCTTTGTATGTGTCCCAAAGCACTGAATATGAGAAATGGACTTTGTAAATATGCTGTCTCTCTGGTCTGGGCTTTCAATGCTCAAGAAACCTTAATTTCTATATGCCTACATTTCAGGAATGGAATGAACTGAAAATGTGCGTTTCCTTCTGATTAGAACTATGCAGCAAGACTAAAACCACAGCTTGAACTCTTCAGTTATCTTTTCCTAATCAATTCTTTTCTAGATCAATAGTTTCTATAAAATTATTGTCCTAGTTTGGGGCAAATTTGGGGAAAATCTCTGGAATTAGCCCCCAGAAAACAAAACCCCTACGACTCTTCCCCCCACCACTGGGTTCGGGAAGAATTTCCTCAGAGGAAAAGTGGAAAAAATCTGTTTATTTAACAAACAAAACACTCTCCAACACATGAAAAGAAAATGAGCAGCCCCAGATGACAAAAAGCCCTTTCACCGCTCTGAGAGGATGACAAACTCAGAAAATCTCTCCTGCAAGTGGTTGGCCAGTTATTGGTCTCCAGCACTGGGGATGACTGCTGCAGATCATGAATTGCAGACTCCCGGTGTTCCTTGGTGTTTCCCAGGTCCCAGTCCAGAAGAGGTTCAGATGGTATTCAGGAAAGGGAAAGAAAGAAAGAACAAAAAAAAAAGTCCAGGGAAAGAAATTGGACTGCCTAACTACACTAACTAATAATCAAAAGTTAAAGCAAAAGCAAGTTAAGCCAGCTAGCCAAGCAAGCAAAGCCAAAAGCAAAAGCCTGTGCAAGCAAACCTAGCCTCCCCTAAGCACAGATGATGGGGGAGGGGAGGCAGCAGATAAGCAGACAAAACAAACCTTCACTTTCAGAGTTAGCCCTGAAAGCACAGAACATACCAGGCATAAATGGAACACACGATTGGGGATACAAGCACCATAACGTCACCCTAGGACAATTATATATAGAAATATATACACATATATTTGTATACATAAATATGTATATGTGTATAAACCTTGAAAGGGTTACTAATCACCTATAGAAAACTTTTTAAAGAAACTTGCCTCAGCTGAGCTGATGGTGTTGAACCCTCCTAAAATCCTTTTCAACTGATTATATAATCAGCTGAGTGTCATTTCGTTGCAAGTTTCTTAAGACCAAATTTACTTGCTCATAAACGGTTTCCTTATATTCTTTCTTCGATGAGTATACCTGGCATTTCATGTCACCTAGGAATACAGCTATTTAAAAAGACTTTTCTGCTCAGTGTCATTTCATCCACCAAGGAGTTAAACTTCATATATGCAAAACCACATTCCTTCAAAAGCCTCTAGATTCTAATTCTACAGAAATCTTACAACACTAAATGCAGCAGTTTCTTCATGAACTAGTTATTCTCAAAGGAAGTTGCTTTCTTTGGATGTTTCTCTTGGACTATGTACTTTGGATGCTAGTCTTTTCATCTTCCGAGCAATGAAATCATGACAATTTCACCAAAGTATTCACTAGAGTGTGGCCTGAGGAACTGAATCGCTCACTGTGGGAGCCCTGGATCCTGCCCGAGGGGCAGAAATCTCCATGCCCTGCGGAAAGACGCCATGAGCTTTTGCAGGGACACTAAGGACATGGAGAATAATTACTTCCTCCCCACAATGCTTTGAAGTTTCCTGTTAATGTACCCCAATTCTGGTTCCCTGGTTGGCCCATTGGCCTCTCCAGCCCTTTCTCCTCTTATATATATGTTCCTTAAAATGTTCTCCCTTCCCTGCTCACCCATTGGCCCCATTTTCCAGCAGTGCCCTGCCCTCTTTTACTCTATTGCTTGTCACACTTTGCCCTGCCTTTGCCCCACTCCTGAGCCCTCAGCCCATTGGCCCTGATGCTCTGCTGCTTCCCATTTGTCCCCCATATTTAAACTGGGACCCTCCATTTTTCCTTATCTTTGTCCCGGGACCCTTCACTTGTGCCTGGAATGAACCTGCCCTGTGGAACCCCATACCAAGACCCTCCTTGCCTCTCCTTCATTTGTTGCCTGGATTAATTTGTGTGGTTTTGTTTTAAACCTGAGAGCGAGCCTGTGCCACCAAAGCAGCTTTCCTCCTTCACTGGAGAACCTTTGGATGGTTGCAGCACCTCACCAATCCCTCACATCGCAACAGCTCACACGCCAAGCAGGGCCTGTTACTTTTTCCCTGTACAACTGTCCAGGTTTAGAGGACAGTATTGCCAGAAAAAAGGGCAAGAGTTTTTCCCAAAATGGAGAGTGAAAATCTCCTCCCTCCCAGTTTACTAGAATTTGGAAATTAAGGGGCTCTCAGGCAAAAAAGTATGGATTTAGGAATAACAGGTCTTTACTGATATATCTACAAGACAAACAAGAACAACATCAGCTATGAAAAATCAGCGACAAAACAGAACGAAACTCAGTCTCAGCCCTTTTTTCCTAGTCACAGACGCCCTTCTCTTCTGCACGCTTGTGGTGGAGCAGGCGGCCTTTTTTCAGTTGCAGTAGCTGCAGGAGCAGGCAGGCGAGGCGGCAGGGTGATCCCAAGTGGGAGAAGGGCGAAGGAAAAAACTCCTCTCACCATTTACATCCTGCTTCTCAGTGCTGTTCTCAGAAGCAGGAAGCTTTAGCAGGGCCGGAGTGCAGGGCCCGGTCCCACCACGGAGAAAAAGAACCTCTCTCCTCTGCGTTCAGGCTGGTGAGGGCGAGTGTCCCCTTGGAAGGACAAAGCAACAAAGCAACCCACGGCCATCCATCTCCACCCCTCTCTTTTGTCTTGAGCAATTAGAAGCCAAGGGAGTTGCTCGGCCAGGTTTCTTTAACAAGATAATGGGAAAAAAATTCTCCACTGAGAGAAAGAATGAAAACTCCCCCAACCCCCAACAACAACACAACGCAAGGCAGAAGAAATACCAAGCTTAAGGCTTCAGACCAATTCCCCCAAATCAGTGAGCTTCTGACTGCTGAAACCAAGAGCCTTACTTCCACCTCTTAAATAACATCTCTGTCTATCAGCAGAGTCCAGGACAGAGGAGCAGACAAACTATATTTAAATAAATCAAAACTGTATTTCTAATTGAATTCAGCAAAATGAAACTATTTACAGCGAGAACTATATACATAGGAAAATGAGTCTCTTCATTTGCTGTTGTCCGAGACCCATCTCAGTCTGCCCTGAAAACTGCTCATAAATAAATGGGATGGTATTGATCTGGACTGAGGTGCACCCGGCAGGTTGGGCACACATGAGCAGTCTCCAGGGCAACAGGGAGGCACCGACTGCAGAAGATGTGGCCGCACATGGTTGCCACAAGCTGTCGTCCATGTTGCATAATCTGGAAGAAAGAAAACCATAACATGTATTAGGAGGAATACATTTGAGTTTTCTGCTCAGTTCGCATCAGGCAAATGAGACTTTAGAGTGTCTGAAATCAGTTACAAGAACGAGGGACCCACAGATCTGCCTGTGGCATCTTGACAAGGGCTTCTCCCTCTACATTCACCACCAAGAAGTGACTTGTGGAGCTTCACAGCAAGGGCCGAGCTTCCAGCCAGCTGCCCACAGCATCCCACATCAGCCAATTGATTTGTGCAGCCACTTCCTTTTGCATACTCCTCCCCCCAGAAAGCAGAAAGGATGACAACAGGATCCTTACCGCCGAGTAAAAATCCATGCAAATTGGACATCTAATGACAACTCCTTGCCGTGCAGTAGAGGGAACAGAACTAGAAAGAACATGCAGCTGTTAATATCACCTCACTTCAATGGTTACTGATACATAAAAAGTCACATAATCATGTAACTGTACTGACTAGTCTTTGACATTTCCTTTGAAGAACCCTGCTGTCTTTAAGACACTGCTTGCTGCATTTAATGAGGATTTGGGGTCTCCCTGCCCTGAGGGAAAGAGTGTCCTGGTTTTCACTAGGAGAAAGGTGCAGCCAGTCACCCAGCTCTGGGATGTGAAGTAACAGCAGTGTCTAGCGCTGGCCAGTTTGTGTATGGCAACTTTGACTTCCAGGAGGTCATCAGTAACAGCTTTGTAACCACAGCATCCAGACATAATAGACATAGTCCATCTGGGAACCATTCCCAGCTGCCTATTCATTCCAAGACCTAGTTCTAAATGCTATATTGCTCTGGCAGGATCCAGCCCTGGGAAGGAGCCTTTGGTCATTGTTAAATGCTGCAGCACTGAGCTCTTCCAGCCTTATCTGAACAGAGCAGGAAGGCACATTCAGTAAGAGAGAAGCTTGAGACTGAAGGAACAAAGTATTCCTTTTTTTTCTTTTAACCAAGTGGTAGGATTTGCTCACCTGCAGACTTAACAACCAAAATTTCAACCTCTACAAATTCACTGGCAAAATGCATTATGGTTTAGAATAGCAGAAGCCTTTTAGGTGCCATATTTAAGAGCTGAACACCTTAAACTTCCATACTCATCTTCTCTCCTACATTGCCATTCCAAAAGGCTCAAAGCACACCAGCTTTATTAAAACTTGTGTCTTTCCCCCTCCCCAAAAAAACTCTTTAGAAAACCTTCTACCGTAACTGTCTTGCTCTTTGTTTTCCTTAGTGACACAGACTCCTGGTTTACTTTAATCAATCAAATGAATTGTATTTTCCTATCCTGGTGGAGTGCTGCTACGGCAGGACTTTCCTGTTTCTCTGCAGAATGGGATTTTCCTGTGCAGGCACCCAACTTGAACTGCAAGATCTCCATCACAGAAGCAAATAAATCAGGGCTTGTGACATGCAGCACTGGCCATAGAAGCCTGACCTGCACAACCACCTGTGTGCAAATCTACCTTGGAAAGAAGGGCTCCAGCTGGGGGAGAAAAGCAGCCAGCTGGCACCATTCCAGAAGGGAATTTCTGCTGTAATTTGCCCTGCTGCTGCCTGCTGGCCCCATGATGCCAAGCCTCACTGATGAGAATGGAAGTATTTCCATAGCTAACATCCCTACTAGAGCTTGTCAGAAAAAGCAAAGGCAATACTGAGCTATGGCCTGTGACAAAACCCCCTTCTTGACCATACACCCACACTGGTCTCTAAGGCTGCGTGCAAACTTCTACATTTCCATTGGGCTGCCTTTTTCTCCCAAAATGCAAGTGCTATCATTTGATCATCATGCAACATGGGAGAAGGAGGGAATTAAGTAGAGCAGGGAAGGCTTGAAAGATAAATCAGATCAAGCTGTGTAACTTAGTCCTACACAGAAAAGAAAAGAAGACATAAAATTCCTTGTTTGGTAGGGCATGAGCCCTACATACATACTCTGAACTTTGAGTGTCCTCCTCCTCTGCTCCCTGTTCTGCAGGAGCTGAGTCAGCCTCAGGTGCTTCATTAGCTCCTCTTCCATTAGCAGAGCCATCCACCTGTTCGTGGCTGTTCACTGCAGCATTTCTTCCTTCTTCTTCATGATCTATAATTTAATTTTCAGAAGTTACATCTGTTATTCTCTATCTCCACAAAGAAATGAAATGAATTATAGAAATAGTAATGGACTCTCTTCAGCTGGGTTAAAACCAATCTTACACAAACTGCTTTCCCAAAGAGTCATGCTGAACCCTTCCAGACATTGTGACTACTCTGCTCCAGACCAACACAAAATATTTACTGTGTTCACCCTACACACAGCTAAAAAATCACCTGCGAGATTCTAAAGGACAGTCCTTGAAACTATGAATTACTTGGATCAGTGCCCCTTTAGAAATTGTCATCATCTCCCTCCTGAGTTAAGGCAATTTGAGAATGGAGTTATATGTGATGCAAGATGTAGAACATGGAGAATTATTTTTAAGAAAGGAGGCTCTTTGTATTGATATAGTTGATCTTAGAATATTTTCAAGCCAAATTAAATGAAAGGGCTATTAATCAATTAAATGGACAGCAATTGATAATCAAGCACTAAGTGATGCCCATGCAATAGAAAAACAAATTCCTTGTTGGTAGAATTGCCTTGGTATGGTTCACAGCTTGACATGCTTCAAGGAGCTCATACCCAGAGGAAGGTTAACAAAGAGAGAAGGATGCCCTCTGAGAGTGGACACAATGGAGTGTTGAGGGGCTAAAAGGACATCTGGTACAGCTCCCAAGATAAGGAAGAAAGTAAGAAAGCCAAATCTCTTCTGAAATCACCTCTGACTAGTCAAAAGTAAGTCCAGCAGGGGCACATTGCAATGACAGACTCATGGAGTAGCATCTGAAGAAACTCCTCAGCCCAAAAGAAGAGAGAGACTCAGCAATGGACTGAGTGGAATAATTACAATGAGAAGTGACACTGCTGTTAACCAAAAGAGGACAGAATACTCACTAAGAAGATAACCATGCCACTTGTAACCAATTCATGCTAATTCCTTTGTTTGCTAATATTTTTAAATAATAAAAGTTTAGATAGTGGGTGTGTCTGATTTGTGAAATACCACTGAGCATCCAGACAGGTGCAACCCTCAAATAGACAATCAGTGTCTCTCACAAGCGTAGAATGATTGACCTTCTGCACCCCTGCAACAAATCCAGTATTTGTGGACAACCTATTGACTAAGTTTAAGGGAGATCAATTTTTAATGGCCTGATCTGTAACAGCCAAAGGATCAAGAAATCCTGTTTGCTTTTTAACTCTCAGAAAGTGCAGGCAACAATGACCCCTGTAATTCTAGTTGCCTAATATCTATGTGACAATAATCAGTCACCAATCAATTAAAACTGTAGAAAGAGTCACCAAATTAAAGCTCCTTCTGTGCAAATATCCAGCTACAGCTTTTATTGCAGGGATTTTCTGCTGTGACTGATAAAGGCCATCACACACACATGGTATCTGTTCTCTAAGACACTGGCCAGAGGCTTTAGGCCTGTCCTTTGCCTATTGCTAAAAACAGTTTCAATCCCTGCTGCTTGGGTTTCTTGGAAAAGGAAACAAAAATAACTACTACATTTCAGATAGAAGTCCCTTACTAACTGTAAAACCTCAACTCACCTTCATAAAGCTTCCATTGATGCAGATGGAAAGGAGAGAAAAGAAGACACAGTTAGATTAGGTAAGCTCCCTCTGGTGCTGCATGGGAACCTCAGCTCAGAGAGCAGTTAGAGCAGAGTAGGTGAGGAAGGGTAGGGTATGCCCTTCTAAATTTGGGTAAGAACATTCAAAACAAAGATTTTCGGCCCTGCTAAAAATAAGTGGGTGCTGCTGATTCTGCTCCCACTACTGCAACAGGATTGAATTGAACAGGGTAGAAACAGGGCAGCTTAGGAACCACCAGAAAACCTTCCTCTTTCCTCCCCATTCTTGATCCTAATTCAATTTGGCCTGGAGCTCTTTCTTTCACAAACTAGCAAATTCTTCTATGATGCACTTAACCCTTCACGTTAGATGAACAGCTACTGACGATGGGAAACCAGAATAGGAACTGGGAGTAAAGAATTCTCTCAGATTGCTAAATTTACAGGAAACACAGAGATCTGCCAGTGCCATCCTGGCAATGGCTTCTTCCCCTATGGATACCACCAAGAAAGGACTTGGAGGGATGGGCAGATTGGAGCTTCCCAGCAAGGGCTGTGCATCCGGCCACTTACCCGTTGAACCCACCTGAGTTGTGCAGCTCCCCGTCTGTCCCTTCACTTCCCACAACTCAGAAATTACAACAACATGTGTATCCTCACCTGTGCGTTGTCATCCTCCCAGATGGGAGGACTAACAAGACCTCCTGGCCATTCACTAGAGGGAGAAGAACCAGAAGAACATGCAGCCATCAATTTCACAGAGCATAGAGGGTTGCCAAGACATAAAAACTGCAGAAATTAAAACAACCCCTAGTTCTGATTTAGCAGCAACTCAACCCAGAAACAGAATTAAGGGCAAGATCTTTTATGTATGCAATCAATTCAGTGTATCACAATCCATAATGTAAGAAGCATCAAATAATAACTTGCTGACAGAGAGGAAATGTTTCTTCTGGATTTTACTGCTTTATAGGGGTTTTTTCCATTGCTTCTCTTCCTGACAGGCAACTATATTTCAAGTCTGAATTCTCCAAACAAAATCAAGGAGAAGCCAAAAGATTGGCAAAAACTTGTGTCTACCTTGCATCAGAAATTACATGTTGGAGAGACACTTTTTATGTCACTTACAATTCAATATCTCTTGGTTCCTGTTCAAGATTGCTCGCCAGTATTTCGAGCGAATTCTCTGCTGATCTGGAACCAAGTGGGCATTCCTGGCTTTCTTCCCAGTCCTGCAATGGGGTAAAAATTGAGACAGATTAGGAACTGCTTGAAACCACTCCATCCTGCTTCTCTGTTTCAGTTCCCTGAATAGATTTGGGCTAGAACCTTTTCTTTCCCTTGTTAGCCCTAAACACTTCATGTTAGATGAACAGCTGCTAAGAAACAGAAACCAGAAGCACAGGAAACTGGGTCCAAAATGTTTGCTGCTCTATTGGCTCCAGACAAACAGCACTTGGAGTATGTGCAGTGTGTCACTGAATGCAAGAAGTACAAGGAACACACAGATCTGCCACTGCCAAGCTGGCAAGGGCTTCTCCCTCTACAGACACCACCAGGAAAGCACTTAGAGGGATCTGCAGGTCAGAGCAACCACTCCAGGGCTGTGCTTCCAGCCAGCCATGCACAGCATCCCACCTAAGACAACTGAGTTGGGCAGCTCCCCCTCTGCCCCTTTCCCTCCCACAAAGCAGAAAGGACAAGAACATGTAATAAGAACATGATCCTCACATCTGTAATGTCGTCCTGCCACGTTGGAGGGCTCTCAAAACGGTCTGGCCATTCACTGGAGTTAATAGAACTGAAAGAACATGATGCCATCAATTTCACAGTGCACAGAAGGTCACCAAGACATAAAAATTACAGATACTGAAACAATCCCTTGTTCTGATTTTGCAACATCCCAGCCAAGAGACAGAGTCACAGCAAGGGCTGTTATGTACTGCAAGGGCTCCATTGTATCCCAATCGATAATATAAGAAACATTGAATAAAGCCTTCCCGAATGGAGAAGAAAGGTTTCTCCTGGATTTTGTTTCTTTTTAGAGTTTTTTTCTTCCCATTAGTTCCCTTCCATATAGGCCACTATGGTTCAAGTCATATTCCATCACACAGTATCAAGCAGAATCCAATAGTTTGGTAAAAAAAAAAAAAAAAAAATTCTCTGCCTGCCACTGCCTACCATATGTCAGAAACACACTTTGGAGAAATACTTTATCTGTCATATACCTATCATTATCTCTTGGTTCCTCTTCATTGCCACTTGCCCATAGCTCAGAAGAATTCTCTCTCTCTCTGGAACCAAGGGGGTACTGCTGGTTCTGTGCCCTGTCCTGCAGTGGGGTAAAAATGGAGACAGATTATGAACTGCTTGAAACAACTCTTTCTACTACCCTGTTTCGGTTCCCTGAATGGATTTGGGTTAGAACCTTTTCTCTCCTTGGGTAGCCCCAAAACCAGCAACTTCTGTAGTCATAGCCCTAAACATGTCATGTCGGGTTAACAGCTGCTGAAGAATGGAAACCACAACAGGCATTGGGAGCAAAGAATTCCAGTTTGCTGCACCACTGGCACCAGGCAAACAGCACTTGGAGTATGTGCAGTCTGTCACTCAGAACTACAAGGAATGCACAGATCTGCCAGTGCCCTCCTGGCAAAGGGCTTCTCCCTCTACAGACACCACCAAGAAGGGACATGGAGAGATGTGCAGGTCAGAGCTTCTAAGCTACGGCTGTGCTTCCAGCCAGCTACCCGCAGCATCTCACCTAAGACAACTCTGTTGTGCAGCTCCCCCAGTGTCTCTTTTCCTCCCACAAAGCAGAAAGGACAAGAACAAGTTTATCCTCACCTCTGAGTCCTCATCTGACCAATATGGAAGATCGAAATCATACAGCAGCCGATCACTAGAGAGAGCAGAAGCAGAAGTACATGCAGCCATTTAAACACGGAGTCATTCATTTCATCGGGCATCAAGGGACACCAACAAAGAAAATGTTGGTACATTAAAACATCCCCAATTCACGTGAAGCAACATCCCAGCCCGGAAACACAATCATTGCAAGAATTTGTATGTACTGCAAGCATTTCAGTGTGACAAGCCATTCTCTTACAGTCAATGTTAGATGGACAGCTTCGAAGAAGCAAACGCTTCACAAACAGAGAAGAAATGTTTCTGCAGGATTTTGCTGGGTTTATTTTAACCTCTTCCAGGTAGGCCACTGTTTTCTAGATCTTAAGTATTTGCACAGAGTTAAGCAGAACCCAGAAGCTTGGCAAAAACCTCTTTTGATCACATATATGAAAGCAGACTTTTGATAGACAATTTCTCTCTTGCATACCCATCATCTTCCCGTGGTTCCTCTTCAACATCCGAAGCCTGTGGCTCGGCTGAATTCTCTGATGTGCTGGATAGATGAGGTTGGTGTGGGCTCTGCTCCCTGTCCTGAAATGGGGTAGAGATGGAGGCACTTAGGAGCCACCTGAATACTGCACTTCCTGCTCCCTTATTTCAGCTCCCTAAATTAATTTGGGCTTGAGCTGTTTCTTTTCCTCTTTCTCCCTGAAGCTGGCAAGTTCTCCTGTGATAGCCTGAATACTACTTAGTATACAAACAACTTCTGAAGAGAAATAAAACTATACCCAAACCTGCTCTTGTGTTTGGTGCAAGTGAAGCTGGGCAATGCAAATACTGTTGCAATATTTGAGGCCTTTGCTTTGCAAAGGTTCAGGAACAACCCTGTCCCTAACTCTAACCCTAACTCCCATGCTATGTTTGCTGCATTTCTGCTTTGCACAGGAGCAGTGGCATCCCAAACTTGGGCAGATACACTGCACTGTGGGCTGGATCAAAGCATATTCCTTCAAAATAGTAGGGGGAAATGAAAAAATCCCAAATGGCTCACTTTTAAGGACTACTTAGAATAAGAAACAGAATTAGTGTCTACTCCAGTCAGCCACAGGTGCATTTTACACCTCAGTGACAGGGGTACCTTAAACTGATGCTGCAGATTAAATCCTTCTTCCTTGGGAAGGCAAAGGCTTCCTGTGCTCTCCATTAAATCACTGCAGCAACAACCTCTTTTAGTTTGTTCACCCACTCTGTTAAAGCCATTCTCGGGCATGCACATGTGCTCATGAGTGTGTTTGGTTTTGAGTGGGAAATGAAGTGTGGGTACTAAGTACGATTCCAGAAGACAAGCTGGAAAACTAATTAAATGCAAGATGGAGAGGAGTGTTCCATTCACTACTTACCACAGAAGACTCATCATCACTAAGAATGACGATGATTTCAGGCACAGAAGATTCCCTGGTGAGATCTATGAATGGTCCAGCAGCTAAAAAAAAGAGAAGCTTAGAATCAAGACCAGAGATTGCAGAGGAATGAAATGGGCTGCCACTGTGCAACAGGCTGAGGTTGAATTCACTCTCTGCCCTGGCTCTCTTTTTTTGAGGAACATCTCCAAAATTTCCGAAGCTTTGCTCTCAGCAGTCCACAGGGAGCACTGTCAGCCCTGTCCTCTGAAGGGAAGACATTAGAGGAAGAGCAGCTGAGCTCCTCACAAGTTCTGTTGGATGACAACAGCTTACAGGAAGTTCACAGCAACAGGTGAATTCATCTCACATAGGGGAATGTTTAGCACGCAGGAGAAAAACCCACCAACAATAGAGAGGATCCTAATTTTATTCTACCATGCTCCCCGGAAGGATGGGGCACAGTTAATGAAAATTTTTGCTTGTTTTTGTCCAGCTTGGGAGACCCCAAGCTTGCCATCTCCATTTTGGCAGCTGCGGTGACTGCCAGCTCATCAGAACACACCTTCAGGTGTTTGGGCAGCACTTGAGGACATTTGCTACACATCTCTCACTAGCAGCCAATGTAGTGAGCTCAGTAACAAACCAAAACAGTTGTCACAAATATTGTTGTTTAGGAATGCCGTACTGTGTACTTCCTCAACCCCAAGGTTGCACTTTCGCCCCATTATAGGGCCTAGAAACTAACAAAAGCACATGGCCAGCAGGTCCTCACCCTCCAGAACACGTCCTGCTCTTACCAGGCTCCAAAGCAGGTGAACCACTTTGCTCAAAGTCTGTCGGCTCTGTCTGCGAAGTTCCACCTTCGCTGGAGGGCTGCAGCCTGCTCCGTTTCCGAGCTGGTCTGGAATCAGCTGCTCCTCCAGGGCGCTTTCGCTGACGCTGTGAGAGAACAAGGCCTTAGCATTTTCTGTGGCAGTGATATTAACACAGCCCTGGATTTATACAACACCAATGACAGCACACAAAGATACAGAAAATGCTCATGAAAAGGTTGGAATTCACATCAAACAGTGCTATCAGCCACTTCCAGCTGAGCACAACATCTCAGAGAAAAGGCATCATCCCTGATCTTCGACAAACTGCCTCACCAGGAAAGAGCCTGTTCCAATGGCTTGAAAATTAGAAGGCCCGTCCCCAAGTCTATCAGGTTGCTGTTCGCACTGTAAGCATTTCTGAACTACTGCTAACTACTGCTAATCCAGAGAGAGTGAGAACCTTCAGTATTGCAGAACATGAAGTTACATGAAGTTTTCAAGGGTTTCTGTTCCTATGCATTTGCTACATACTTTTGAAATCCTATCCAGAAGTTCCCTGGAAAATGTTTCAAGAATCAGATTTACATTGAGTAGCAAAGTACTTACTGAGCTCATGGTGTTTTTTGAGGAAAAACCACCGGCCAAGCAAGTGGCACAAACAGCAATAAAGGAATGCCAGAGATGTGATCAATCCCTGAGATTCCTTTAGGCAGCCCACTGCAGATGTTTTGCAGTTAGAGAAAGCAGCTCTTCCAAACCTATCAGAAAAGTAGAGGGGAGATTATCTATTTGGAATGGCAAATTTTTTGAACAAGCCCATGCCCCAAGACTCCCATTCTCAGCTTCCAGTTGCTGTCCAAAGCTGGAGAGGAAGTCTGTGCATCTGGTACTTGAGCCCCCCTGCAGCCATTCCTGCAGCCCAGCCCAGCCCCTCAGCAGCAGAAGCCTTTTCAAGACTTGTCTGCACTCACCTGTATGGTCAATCCAGAGTTTGCTTTGAAAAATGGCAGCAAATCTCTCTCTATTCCCACCTGGGATGGAGAAGACAGATGCTCCGTGTCTGCTGCGCAGCAGAGAATCCGTCAACTGCCTCAACGGGCTCTGTGCCAACCGACCCTTGGGAGCAGGAGTGCCCCTGGCAACCGGTACCAACATTCCATGCCCAGGTAACCAGTGTCCCTTTTGCCCACCCATGGAGTTCCAGATGACATGGAGGCACCTCATCCATCACCTGGTTCTGCTGTCATGCACTTGATCAGGGTGCTCAGGGCCCTGTCCAGCTTGGCCTGGAACATTCCAGGGACAGGGCATCCACAGCTTCTCTGGGCAGCCTGTTGCCATGTCTCAGCACCCTCACAGTCCATCTGAACATGCAATGGAATCTCCCCCTTTCCAGTCCCACCCCTGCCCCTTCCCCCATGGCTCCCTGCCCCCTCTGGGCTCTCAAGGCCGCACTGAGGCCTCCCCGGACCCTGCTCCTCTCCAGGCTGGACAGCCCCGGCTCTCCCAGCCTGGCTGCATTGGACGGCTGCTCCAGGCCTCCACACATCCCCAGGGCTCCTGCGGCCCTGCTCCACAGGCACATCCCGCCTGTGCTGGGCACAGCTGGACACGGCTCTGCAGTGGGGCCTCAGGGGCAGAGCAGGGCAGGCCTGCACCTCCCGCCGCCCTCAGCCTCAGCAACCTGAGCAGCACTGCAGCTTCTGTGCCCAAAGAAACCCCACCAAAACACACCTCCCCAAACCAAAATCAAATTTACATCCCTTCTTAACCCTCCTCCTCCATGTTTGTTTGTCTTTTGCTGTTTTACCAGTGTGCCTTAAATTTAACCTGAGTAAATAGCAATTAAAACATAATCAAAGTTTGTTGGGTTTTTTCCAAACGGTTGAAAGCCTAACTATTCGGATCCTTTTTTCAAGTCTCTCAAGTCTTGATATTGCCAGGTGTTCAACTACTCCTCCACCAGAATTTCCCAACAGGCCTCACGAGGTTTGCTCTGCTCCTGGGGACAGCACCTTCCTCCCGAGGCCCTGCTCTGCTACAAAAGGTGACACAGCAGAAAAAGCAGAATTAACATTCAGGTTCCTTTCTAGCCACTCTACAATGGGACCTGTGCTCAGAGCGAAGGGCTGGGGCTCCTGAGAGCAGCTGGGAGCCCATCTCAGCCATGCCAGATGCAGGGATGCTCCTCAGCCCCTGGTCCTGTTGGGTGCTCTGTGGTGTGGGGAGAAAGGTGGGACTGGACCCAGTGCTCTGGAGAGCACAAGGATGTTTTCAGCTCGTGCTCTTCATGAGGAGGCTCATTTCTTGCAAAAATTTCCATTATTGCAATTCATCCTTTTGAGTTTAGTATTGAAGAGTACGTGGGCATGACTTTTCCATTTTTTGTAAAATCCCAAAGGAGGTGTAGTGCTTTATATGAAAAGCAAATGCAAATATACATGTTATATATGAATAATTACCTACCTTGTATGAGTCCCAAAGCACTGAATATGAAAAATGAACAATGCAAATATGCTGTCTCTCTGGTCTGGGCTTTCAAATCTCAAAAAACCCCAATTCTTCTATGCCTACATGTCAGTGATTGAATAAGCTGAAAATGTGCATTTCCTTCTGCTGACAATCATGCAACAAGATTTAAACCAGTGCTTCAACTCTTCAGTTACCTTTGGCTAATCAAGGTTTTCCTCAAGCAATACTTTCTAAAAATTTTATATATATATATAATGTATATGCACACACACTTTGAAAGCGTTAATTTCTCAACCTATACAGAATTTTTAAAGAAAGTTTTAAAGAAAATTGCCTCAGCTGAGCTGATGGTGTTGAGCCCTACTAAAATCTGTTTCAACCTATTATCAAATCAACTGAGTGAGATTTCATTGTGGGTTGCTTAAGATCAAACTTACTTTACCATCAGTGGTTTCTTTACATGCTTTTTTCAATGACAATACCTGGTATTGCATGTCACCTAGGAATACAGCTATTTTAAAAGATTTTTCTGCTTCCTCTCATAGCATCCACCAAGTAGCTAAAAGTCTAGCAATAATGAGAAACAGAAAGCATCAGTCTCAAATTTATGGCAAATCATTCTATGTGTGTGTCTGTTGAAGGACTATCTTTGAGTCATTTTGACAACTCAAGTAGTTTTCATTAAAAACCAAAACCAAAAAACCACTCTCTCAGCCCATTACTAATGTTTTCATTCTTTTTATTATGATTTAGCCAAATAAAATTTAGGGGTACAATGAATCTTGTTTATGACTATCTCCACCTCAAAATGGCAATACTAAGATATCTTGAAATATGCCTGAGGAAGCAGAGAAATAACACCATAAAGACAAAAATGAGATACCAAAATGAAGGATAAATGTCCACATAGATGACTAACTTTTAACACACAGAGGACCTCGTTTCCTTTTGGTCAGCTCAGTTTTCTGTATCATGGCACAGTGAATTTACTGCTGCATACTCTACCTGAAATCTGCCTCTGTTTCTCTACTACTTTTATATAACAGCAGTAATTTTCTTCCCTCTCTTATCTCCCATTATTATAACTCTGGACAATTGCATTTCTCTTCTGTATACCTTAGGATTATATTGCTGGAATTGAAGCAACTGGAGCTACAACACAGTTGTACTGTTAATAACTCAAAGTCAGTAACCAAGCTCGTGCATCCAAAAACACATTCCCTCAAAAGCCTGCAGATTCTAATTCTAATGAAACCTTACAACACTAAATGCACAAGTTTTTTCATGTACCAGTTATTCTCAAAGGAAGTTGCTTTCTTTGGATGTTTTTCTTGCACACTGGACTTTGGACACTTGTCTTTCCATCTTCTGAGCAATGAAATTGTGACATTTTCATGAAAGTGTGCAACAGTGTGGCCTGAGAAACTGAATCCATCACACCCAAGCAGGGCATGTTCCTTTTTCCCTGAAAAACACATTCTGGCGACAAGAAATACAAAGCTCATGGCTTTAGCATATTTCCCACAAATCAATGACTACAGTGTGATGAAAAGAACGAGCCTCTTACTGATCAAACCAAGAGCCTTATTTCTACCTGTTAAACAACATCTCTTTCTGTCAGCAGAGTCCAGAGCAGAGGAGCAGACAGACTATATGTAAATCAATCCAAAGTTTATTTCTAATTGAATTCTGCAAAAATGAACCTATGTACAGGAAGAACTATATACATCAAAAATCAAGTCTCTACTTTGCCTATTCTCCAAGATCCATCTGAGTCTGTCCTGAGAAGCAGACACACTCATATGTAGATGGGAAAATACAGATCTGGAGTAAGTTCCATACGACAGGTTGGGCACGCGCCGACAGTCTCCAGGGCAACAGGGAGGCACCCGCTGCAGAAGAGGTGGCCACACATGGTTGCCACAATCAGTCGTCCACTTTGCACAATCTGGAAGAAAGAAAACCACAACATGTGTTGGGAGAAAGAATTGGATTTTGCTGCTCCATTGGCACCAGACAAATGAGGCTTTAGTGCATCTGAAATCAGAATAGCAAGGAATCCACAGATCTGCCAGAGTCATTTCACCAAGAAATGACTTGTGGAGCATCACAGCAAGGGCTGTGCTTCCAGCCAGCTGCCCACAGCATCCCACATCAGCCAACTGATTTGTGCAGCCCCCCACCTCTGGCTTCCTCCTCCTCCCACAATGCAGAAAGGATCACAACAGGATCCTTACCTCTGAGTAAAAATCCATGCAAATTGGACACCGAATGACAACTCCTTGCTGTGCACTAGAGGAAACAGAATAAGGAAGAACATGCAGCTCTTAATATCACTGTATTTCAATGGATATTGATACATAAAATCTGACATAATCACACAACTGCACTGGCAAGCCATGACACATTTCCTTTGAAGAATCCTGCTGTCTTTGACTCCGTTTGCTGCATTTAATGAGGTTTTGGTATTTTCCTGCCCAGAGGAAAAGACTGTCCTGGTTTCACTAGAGGAAAGGTGTCGTCAGTCACCCAGTTGTGGGATTTGAAGCAAGTAACCCCCATTCTTTGCCATACCCCCACACCCGTCTCTAAGGGTGTATGCAACGTTGTACATCTGCTCTGGGTTGCCTTTTTCTCTCAAAATGCAAATGGTATCATTTGATCATCATGCACCATGGGAGAGGGAGGGAATTCAGTAGAGTAACCAGGCATAGCTGTATAGCTTAGTCATACACAGAAAAGAAGGCACAAAATTCTGTGTTTGGTAGGTCATGAGCCATACTTACTGTGAACGTGCAGTTCCCTCCTCTGCTGCTCCCTGTTCTGCAGGGCCTGAGTCAGCCACAGGTGCATCATTAGCTCCTGTTCCATTACCAGAACTGTCCACCTGTTGGCATCTGTCCAGGGTGGCATTTGTCCTTCGCTGCTCATAAACCGTAATTTAATTTTCATAAGTTCTATATGATGCAAGATGTAGAACATGGAGAAGAATTCTTAAGAAAGGATGCTCTTTGTATTGATATATTTGATCTTTGTATATTTTCAAGCCAAACCAACTGAAAGGGAGATTTTATGCATTAAATAGACAGCAATGAACAAACAAGCACTAAGTGATGCCCATAGGACAGAAAAACAAATTCCTTGCAGATAGAATTGCCTTGTTAAGGTTTGGGGCTTGAAATGCTTCAAGGAGCTCAGACCTAGGGGAAGGTTAACATAGCTCAGTGAGGAGGATGCCCACAGAGAGTGAACACAAAGATTGCAGAGTTGAGGGCCAAAACGACATCTGGCACAACTCCCAAGATAACGAAGAAAGTAAGAAACCCAAATCTCTCCTGAAATCAGCTCTGACTGGTCAAAAGTAATTCCTGCAGGGGCAGATTGCAACCTGCAATTAATGGAACAGCAACTCAAGAAACTCCCCAGCCCAAAAGAAGAGAGAGATTCAGCAATGGACTGAGTGGAATGATTGCAGTGAGAAGTGACACTGCTCTTAACAAAAAGAGTTATAATACTCACTAAGAAGAATAGTCACTAAGAAGATAATCAAGCCACTTGTGACAAATTAATGCTGATTTGTGAAATACCACTGAGCACCCAGACAGATGCAACCCTCAAATAAACAATCAGTGTCTCTCACAAGTGTAGAATGATTGACCTTCTGCACCCCTGTAATAAATCCAATTTTTGTGGACGACATATTGACTAAGTTTAAGGGAGATCAATTTTAATGGCCTGATCTGTAACAGCCAAAGGGTCAAGAAACTCTCAAGAAAGTCCAGGCAACAATGAGCTCAGTAATTCCAGTTGCTTAATGTCCATGTGACAATAATCAGGCACCAATCAATTAAAACTGTAGAAAGAGGCAACAAAATAAAGTTCCTTCTATGCAAGTATCCAGCTACAGCTTTTATTGCAGGGATTTTCTGCTATGACTGATAAAGGCCATCACACACACATGGTATCCGTTCTCTAAGACACTGGCCAGAGGCTTTAAGCCTGTCCTTTGCCTATTGCTAAAAGCAGTTTCAATCCCTGTTGCTTGGGTTTCATGGAAGAGAACAACAAAAATAACTATTACATTTTCTATAGAACTCCCTTACCAACGGTAAAACATCAACTCACCTTCAAGAAGCTTCCATTGATGCAGATGGGAAGGGAGAAAAAAGAACATACAGTTAGATTAGGTAAGCTCCCCCTGGTGCTGCATGGAAACCTCAGCTCAGAGAGCAGTTAAATCAGAGCAGGGGAGAAAGGACAGGGAATGCCCCTCTAAGTTAGGGTAAGAACATTCAAAGCAGTGGCACAAGGAGCTGCTGCCCTGAAAAGAAATAAGTGGATGTCGCTGATTCTTCTTCTGCTACTGTCACAAGGTAGAAACAGGGTAGCTTAGGAACCCCCTGAACACCCTCCTCCCTCCTCCCCATTCCTGGTGCCTATTTCAATTTGGCCTAGAGCTGTTTCTTTCATTCTTTCTCCCCCAAACTGGCAAAGTCTGCAAGGATACCCTTCACACTTCGTGTCAGATGAACGGCTGCTGAAGAAAGGAAACCACAACAGGAACTGGGAATAAGGAATTCTAGCAGTCACTGCTAGATCTACAAGAAACACACAGATCTGCCAGTGCCACCCTGGCAATGGCTTCTCCCTCTACAGATACCACCAAGAAAGGACTTGGATGGATGTCAAGGTTGGAGCTTCCCAGCAAGGGCTGTGCTTCCAGCCAGCTGCCCGTGGCACCCACCTAAAACAACTGAGTTGTGCAGTTCCCCTTCTGTCCCATCCCTGCCCCTCCCACAAATCTCAAAGGACAACAACATCTGGATCTTTACCTGTGTGTAGCAACCCTTGCAAATTACGCAGAGGAGACTTCCAGAGGGCCTTCTGTTATAGCGAAGAGATGTAGAAAGAACATGCAGCCATTATTTTCTGCATGCATGACAGGTTAATGATACAAAAATGCCAGAAAATGTATCCTCTCTTATTCTGATTTAGCAACCTCCCTGCCCAAGAGCACAATCATTTCAATTTCTTCTATATCCCTCAGGTTCCTCAGTGTCTCTCAATTGTTACCAAAAGATACATTCAATTAAAATTTGACGAGCACAGAAGAAAAGCCATAAAGCTTGGCAGAACTCTGTTTCTACCATGTATCAGAAATGAGACTTTGAAGAGACACTTTATCGGTCACCTACAATTCAGTATCTTGTGGCTCCTCTACATTCTCATCGGCAGGTACTTCATCTGTGTTCTCTGCTGCTCTGGAACCCAGTGGGTATGGCTGGCTGTCTTCCAAGTCCTGCAATGAGTTCAAAATGGAGACATATTAGGAGCTGTCTGAATAATCCCGAACCACCTGTTCTCCTGTATCAGTTCCCTAAGTGGATTTGCCCTGGAGTATTTTCTTTCCCTCTTTCTCCCCAAAAAGGCCCAATGATTAGTCTAAACACTTGGTGTTAGATGGACAGCTGCTAAACAACAGAAACCACAGCAGGAATTTGGAGAAAAGAATTACAGTTAGCCACTCTACTGGCATCAGGCAAACAGCACTTGGAGTATGTGCAGTCTGACACTCAATGCCTGAACTACAAGGAACACACAGATCTGCCAGTGCCATCCTGGCAAGAGCTTCTCCACCAGGAGACACCACCAGGAAAGGACTTGGAGGGACGTGCAAGTTGGAGCTTCCCAGCAAGGGCTGTGGATCCTCACCTCTGGGTTGTCATCCTCCCAATTCAGAGGACTAAGGACACTTTCTGTCCAGGTACTAGAGGGAGAAGAACCAGAAGAACATGCAGCTGTCAATTTCTCATTGCACAGAGGGTTATCAAAACATAAAAATTGCAGATACTGAAACAGCCCTTTATTCTGATGGGGCAACATCCCAGCCAAGAAACACAGTTAGAGCAAGGGCTGTTATGTACTGCAAGTATTTCAGTGTATCCCAATCAATAATATAAGAAACATTCAATAAAGATTTCCTGAATGGAGAAGAACAGTTTTTTCTGGATTTAGCTGGGGTTTTTTTCCTCATTTGTTCCTTTCCAGACAGTCCACTATTTTTTAAATCAGACTCCATCACACAGAATGAAGCAGAATCAAACATTTTGGGGAAAAATGTGTATGAGAAATTACACTTTGAAGAGACACTTTATCTGAGACACTTCAGAATAGTAGGGGGAATATAAAAAAGTTCCAAATGTGCCTTTTAACAATTTTGTGGAATAAGAAACAGAATTAGTGTGTATCCAGTCAGCTCTAGGTGCATTTTACACCTCAGCAATAGGGATACCTTAAAGTGATGATGCAGATGAAACCCTTCTTCCTTGAGAATCCAAAGACTTCCTGTGTTCTCCTTTAAATCACTGGAGCAACAACCACTTTTAGGTTGTTCACCCACTCCTTTAAAGCCATTGTCAGACATGCACGTGTGTTCATGAATGTGTTTCGGTTTGACTGGGAAATGTGTCTAAAGAAGTAAATTGGAGCCATCTTTCTACCTTTGAGGTCTAGGTACTCCGTAAGATTCCAAAAGACAGGCAAGAAAACTAATTAGAATGCAAGATGGAGAGGAATGTGCCTGTCCTACTTACCACAGGAGACTCATCATCACTGATAATAATGATGACCTCAGGCACAGAAGATTCACTGGTGACATCTATGAGTTGTCCAGCAGCTGAAAAAAGAGAAGGTTAGAATCAAGACCACAGATTGCAGATGATTGAAGTGGGCTTCCACTATGGAACAGGCTGAGGTTAAATTCACCCTCTGCCCTGGCTCTCTATTTTGAGGAACGTCTCCAAAATTCCACCCAAGCTTTGACCACAACAGTCCACAGGGAGCATTGCCAGCCCTCTCCTCTGAAGGGGAGACACTAGAGGAAGAGCAGCTGAGCTCCTCACAAGTTCTGTTGGATGACAACAGCTAATGGGAGGTTCACACCAACAGGTGAATATCTCACATAGGTAATGTTTAGCACACAGGAGAAAAAAACAACCAACAATAGAGGGGATCCTAATTTTACACTACCATGCTGTATATGTTCCCCTGAAGGATGGGCCACAGCTAATGACAAATTTTCCTTGTCTTTGTCCAGCCTGGGAAACCCCAAACTTCGCTTGCCACCTCCACTGTGGCAGCTGCAGTGACTGCCAGCTCATCAGAACACACCTTCAGGTATTTGAGCAGCATTTGAGGACCTCTGCTACACATATTATCACTCACTAGCAGCCAATGAAGTGAGCTCCATAACAAACCAAAACAGTTGTCACAAGACTTGGGTAGGGATGATGCACCAGGTGCTTCCTCAACCCCAAGGTTTCCCTTCCTCCCCAGTACAGGGCCTAGAAACTGGCAAAAGCACATGGTCAGTGTGTCCTCACCCTCCAGAACACTTCCTGCTCTTACCAGGCTCCAAAGCAGGTGTTCTACTTTCCTCAAGGTCTGTTGGGTCTGTCTGCAAAGTTCTACCTGGGCCAGAGGGCTGCAGCCTGCTCCGTTTCTGAGCTGGTCTGGAATCAGCTGCTCTTCCAGGGCGCTTTCGCTGACGCTGTGAGAGAACAAAGCATTAACATTTTTGGTTGCAGATGTAATAACACCGCCCTTGGTTTTTGAAACACCTCTGACAGCACACAAGGATTCAGAAAACACTTCTGCACATGCCTGAATGCACATCTAATAGTTCTCTGAGCCATTCCCACCTGAGCATATCACCTCTGAGAAAAGACATCATCACTGATCTTTGACAAGCTGCCTCACCAGGAAAGAAGGAGCCTGTTCCAACGGCTTGAAAATGAGAAGACCTGTCCCCAATTCTATCAGGTTGCTGCACGCACTGTAAGTATTTCTGAACTACTGCTAACACCCAGAGAGATTGAAAACCTTCAGTACTGCAGAACATGAAGTAACATTAAGTTTTCAAGGGTTTCTGTTCCTATGCATTTGCTACAAACTCTCAAAATCCTTTTCAGAAGTACCTTGAAAAATGTTTCAAGAATCAGATTTACATTGAGTAGCAAAGTACTTACTGAGCTCATGGTGTTTTGTGATCAAAAAGCACCAGCAAAGTAAGTAGGACAAAAGCCAGTAAAGGAATGTCAGGGATGTGATCAATCCCTTAGATTCCTTTAGGTAGCCAACTGCAGATTTTTCACAATCAGAGAAAGCAGCTCTTCGAAACCTATCAGAAAAGTAGAGGGGAGATTGTCTATTTGGAACGCCAATTTTCTTGAACAATCACCCAACTAACATTCCCATTGTTCAGCCGTCAGATCCTGTCCAAAGTTGCATGGAAGTCTGTCACTCTGGTTCTTGAGCCCACCTGCAGCCCATCCTGCAGCCCAGCCCCTCAGCAGCAGAAGCCCTTTCAAGACTTCTCTGCACTCACCTGTACGGTCAAACCAGAGTTTGGCTCGCAAATGGCACCAAATCGCTATGTATTTCCACCTGGGATGGAGAAGACAGATGCTGTGCATATGCTGCGCAGCAGAGAATCCGTCAAATGCCTCAGAGAGTCCTTGCTAACAGACCCTTGGGAGCAGGAGTGCCCTTGGCACCCGGTTCCAACATTCCATGCCCCTGGCAACTGGTTCCAACATTCCATGCCCAGGTAACCAGTGTCCCTTTTGCCCACCCATGGAATTCCAGAAGGAGGTTCCAGATGACATGGAGGCACCTCATCCATCACCTGGTTCTGCTGCCATGCACTAGATCAGGGTGCTCAGGGCCCTGTCCAGCTTGGCCTGGAACATTCCAGGGACAGGGCATCCACAGCTTCTCTGAACAGCCTGTTGCCATGTCTCAGCACCCTCACAGTCCATCCGAACATGCAATGGAATCTGCCCATTTCCAGTCCCACCCCTGCCCCTTCCCCCATGGCTCCCTGCCCCCTCTGGGCTCTCAAGGCCGCACTGAGGCCTCCCCGGACCCTGCTCCTCTCCAGGCTGGACAGCCCCGGCTCTCCCAGCCTGGCTGCATTGGACGGCTGCTCCAGGCCTCCACACATCCCCAGGGCTCCTGCGGCCCTGCTCCACAGGCACATCCCGCCTGTGCTGGGCACAGCTGGACACGGCTCTGCAGTGGGGCCTCAGGGGCAGAGCAGGGCAGGCCTGCACCTCCCGCCGCCCTCAGCCTCAGCAACCTGAGCAGCACTGCAGCTTCTGTGCCCAAAGAAACCCCACCAAAACACACCTCCCCAATCCAAAATCAAATTTACATCCTTCCTTAACCCTCCTCCTCCATGTTTGTTTGTCTATTGTTGTTTTATCTCTTACGGTATTGGCTAAACTTTAACCGTAGTAAACAGCAATTAAAACATAATCACCTGATTATAAGCCGCACTTCTGGATTTGGACCAACATTTTCGTCAAAATGGTGCAATTTATAACTGTGAAATTACTGTACTTCAGTTGCTGTTTTGCAGGACTTGCCTGAGTAGTTGTCCTAAAATGCAGCAAAAAAAAAAGGCTGGGCTTTTCTGAATGAAGCCACATTGTAGCTGTCTTTCAGAAAGCAATAAATAAATAATAAAGCAAGCACAAATTGCCTATTGAAATTATTCTGCTCCCTTCAAAATCAGTACACAACCCATTGATGACCATCAGGCTCATCCCCACATTCCCAGCAGCTCGGAGCTCATTGCACAGTGCTTGCTGTGCTCCAGAGAGCACAAAGCAGCCTGGCCTGGTGCCCCTGACTATTTCTGCAAAGCACTCTGCATTTCCCACCTTTGCTGTGGCTCAGTGCAGAGCTGCAGCATTGCAGGCGCCTCCTGCCAGAGCTGTGGGAGGCACTGTCCCTGCAGATGTGCCCTGACAAGCTGTCAGTGCCTCCCGCTGGCCTCGCTTCCCCGGCAGAGCTGCCGTGCCTGAAGGACGCTGCCCTGGGCTGGAGCCTGCGGAGCAGCGCGGCTCCCTGCCCCTGTGCCCAGAGTGCTGCACACACTGCTGCCCTTTGCCAGGAGTGCCAGGGCAGCCGGCACAAGAGCAGCAATCCTCAGCCAGGCCACCAGCCCTGGGCTGCTGTTTGCCTTTCTCTCCTGCTGGGCACACTCCGGAGGGTCAATGTCAGCAATATGCGCTGTGCCCAGCACGGCTGCGCTTCCCCTCGGGACCAGCCAGCTGCCAGCTTGGCTCTGAGAGCAGAGGATTCGCCCGGGGCCAGGAGGAGGCACCCAGGGCCGGGCTGCTGCCTCCTGCAGCTCCAAGGGCTCCTTCCAGCTGCCTCTGCCCAGGCTCAGGTAGCTCCGGGCTCTGCCAGGGCTCTACTGGGGCTGCAACTGTTGAGTAATGTAACATCCCTTAAAAAAAACCTTTAAAATTCCTGTCCCCAAGGCAAAGGAAAACCAAGCCTGAGTAGACAAATACATTTTAAAAAATTTAAACTAGGTATGTTTCCCAACACGCGCCCAGGTTGTGTTGTGTTGGCTCTGGAGCTCTGTCCCTTGAATGCAGCCATGGGTTTGTTGCCAGCCCCTGTGCAGGCTGTTCAAACAGGAGGTTGGGTTAAACCCTTCCCCTGTCCTCAATTCTAAATCCTCCTGTGCCACTGAACAAGTTTCATTCTGTAATCACTGAGCACTGCTCATCCATGTAGAGGCTCTTTTGGTTCTCAAATCTTTATCTTGGTTCCAGATTTGAACAAGAGGAGATCCTCCTGCCATCAGTTCTTGGGCCTCAGGTCCCATTAAAGCTGTGGCTGCACAATTCTGCAGATAATGAGGCCACTCTGGCCCCTGGGTTAAACATTTTAGCACAAGAATTCCTTTGGCATGGCCCTGATTAACATCCACGTTGTGAAAAAAGAGGGTCACTTTCCTAGTAAATTTTAAAAGTTTTAATAAAAGACAATAAGAGACAAACAATAAAGCAAAAGGTTATAGCAGCAGGGTGCTTGGGCTTCAGCCAAAAGCACACCCTAACTCAGAAAACATTTCCTTAAATGCCTGAACCAGTTGCATATTCAAAGTTCTTCATGCATTATTCAAGGTCATTCCCCCAATTTCTAAATCAACACTTTTTCCTTCCCTGGGGGTCTGGTGTCCCGTAATTCAAGAATGTGAATAATTTCCTGATTATCTTTTCTTTTCCAGCATTCTCTGAGTTAGTTACATAATCAAAAGCTTTTTACATCACTATGATATAGTCCAAGAAAAATATATTTATCACCCTACTATTTTAAAGTTTTTTTTAATGGCAGAACAAAAAGAAACTGTATTTATACAGCAAGTTTTCCAACATTATACATATGATATTTATTCTTATATTTTCCAAAACCAATAATATAATATTTACTACAAAACACAATTCAAATTTGTGTTTTGAGCCTGGAAGAGCCATGACTGGGGCACCAATCATTTTGGTTTTATTTCATTTTCTGAAGTTTTGCTGTTTCTTGTGTCCATTCCACAACATTGAGGGTTTCAGAGATATTTTGGGATCATCATCCCTTTTGCAGGGAGCCCTTCCTGGCTTTCCCTTTCTCCCCTCCATGGGTGCCCTGCCATGTTTAGTCCCCGAAGATCCCACTGTAGTCACTGATGAGATTTTCAGAGCTCTCTGGCTGCCGACTCTTCCCAGCCCCCCTGATGTGTCACCCAGTCCAAAGTGCTTCTTATCTTGTTTTTTCCCCAATCCAGGATTTTTCATTCCCAAGGTGTGGGCAGATGGAGGAGGAGGAAAAGCCCCAGAGATCCCTCATGGGGAGGAGCTGCAAACCCAGCCCAGGGAGCTGCGAGGATGAAAGACCCTCCCTGAGCCGGGAAGGCGGCCGGAGATCCAGGCAGAGCTCAGAGCTGGTGGAGAAGCCCCACAAGTGCTTGGAATGTGGGAAGGGTTTCAGCTACAGCTCCTGGTTGATCCAGCACCAGATGATCCACACTGGGGAGAAGCCCTACAAGTGTTGGGAATGTAGGAAGAGCTTCAGCCAGAGCTCCCATCTGCTCCAGCACCAGGTGATCCACACAGGAGAACGGCCCTACACCTGCTTGGAATGTGGGAAGAGCTTTGAGCAGAGCTCACACCTGAGAAGCACACCAGCGCATCCACACCAGGGGAGAGGTCCCTACGTGTGTCCTGTGTGTGATAAGAGGTTTCACACCAGCTCCAATTGCCTCATGCATGAGTGGATTCACACAGAGGAGAGGCCCTTCCGCTGCCCCGACTGTGGGAAGGGATTCAAGCAAAGTGGCAACCTCACTGTCCACCAGCGCATCCACACTGGGGAGAGGCCCTACGAGTGTCCCTGAGTGTGGGAAGAGCTTCTCACAGAGCTCTCACTTGACCCGACACCAACGGAGGCTCCACTAAGGGAAGCCCTGTGAGTGCCCTGAGTGTGGGAAGAGCTTCAGTGCTCTGCTGCAGCTCCATTCCCCTATTGGAGGATCTGTTGCAGTGTTTCTTGTTAATGGATGTTCTGTTATTTCCCAAGCTAATAGTTTAGTCCAAAATTACACCCTCCCACCCATCTTGTCAATCTATCCTGATTTCCCTGTCAATCCTGCTTTGTGCCAAACCCCTGCTTAGAATTCCCCTTTGGAAATCCCCTAAAAGTCGAGGTCTCATTACTCCATGTTACCCAGTTTTCCCCCCTACCTTCTCACTTGGATAATGCCTTTGTGAGCCTTACCCTTTATTCCTCCCCAGAATTTCTCCAATTTGCTAAGAATTTGTACCTTCCCCTTGATTCTCCTCCATATTTAAGTTGTTGAAACTTTGCCATCTTTGTCATTTGCCCCATGGATTCCCCAAAGTAATAAATCCTTTTTATCCTATGCAAAAGACCTCTCCCTCTTCCTTGCCTCCTTTGAATGCAATCTGACAGCCAAAAGGCCATGGAGCCACAGCTCGAGCCACATCTAAGGCCTCCTGTTCCCGGGTTGTGACCCACTCTGGGCACAGGATCGTAATGGTAAAGTGAGTTCAGCTCTGGCCGTTGTGTGAAGGATCAGCCTTGGATGATCCCCAGTGACCCCCGTTGGGCACAGCCCTGGTGATCCGTGCTCCTGGTGGTCCCTGTTGGGTGGAGGGGAAGGGGTTTTAGAAATTTCTCTCCGTTCTCCGTGTCCTGCTGTGATTTGGTTGGTAATAAATTCCCTCCCCGTGCCCAGGCTGGGTCTGTTGTTCCCGTTCGGGGCTCGGGGCGGGATCTCTCCTGTTCCTGCTCTCAACTCCCGGGCCTCTCCTCAGCCAATCAGACAATGCGATGGAGAAGATTCAGCCAATCAGAGAGAGCAGCGCTGATGACTCACCGGTTGCCGGGCAGACCCGCAGCACCCAGTGTTCCCCCACCTGGACCCTCCCGCCCAGTCACGATCCCCCCGCGGGGTCCCCCCAAGTCCCTCCCCAGTCCCGCCCCAGCATAAACGGAACTGGGTCTAACTGGGAAGGTTTATTGGGAACGCTGGGAGCAGCCGAGCAGGGGCAGAGCTATAGCAGGGCTGGGAGGAACACACCGCCGCCCTCCAAAATAAACGTGCGGAAAGAGTGGGGGGTCCTGGCCGGGCCTGAGGTCCCGGGGTGGGGCTTCAGCTGCTGCTGGCTCAGGAACTCTGAGGTCAGAGAAAAGGGGGTGACACCGGGCTGGGGTCCCCAGGGAGAGCACACACGCTCTGGAGGAGGGGGCACACGACTCCCTGGGACCCGCACTCACCTTCTTCCGCAGGTAGAAGCCACGCCCCAGTTCCAGGAAGATGCAAGCCCAACACAAAGCCCCTGATCCCCATCTCCACCTTGCTATGGGCGGTGTCTGGCAGCAGCTCTGGGGATCTGCAGGGGTCAGAACCCACCTAAACCTCTCACAGATAGTCCAAGCCCCTCCAAGCACCCTCCCATTCGCCCCCAGCCCACCCAGAACTCCCTGAGACCTCCTCCCAATCTATTCCCAGCCTTCCCAGGACCCACCAAAGCCCCTCCTATGTCTCTCAGGATGCCACAGCCCCCTCCCCATTACCCCCACCACTGTTCCAGTAGGTCGGTGACCACCAAATGCCCTGAGAGCTCCTGCTGGCCCTGGAAACCCCTCAGCTGGATCTGGGCAGGGTAGAAATCCATCACAGACCAGAGTAGACAGCCAGGCCTGGGCTGGGAGCTCAGGGGCCACAGTGAGATGGACACCCTGGGGGGCACTGGGACAGAGCAGGGACACACTGGGATCAGCTGGGGGGAACTGGAAGAGATGGGTGAGGGCTGGTGTGGCACTGAGACGGACTGGAAATGGACTGGGAGGCACTAGGGTGCACTGGGAAAGAGGATGGGGGTCTGGAAGTGGACTGAGAAGACTGGGAATGGACTGAGAAAGACGGGCAGGGTCTGGGAGGGACTATGGGGACAATGGCATGAACTGAGGTGGCACTGGGAGGGACTGGGATGGACTGGGAGAGCCACAGGAGTCACTGGGGGAGGGGGACAGAAAGCCCCGGGGATGGGCACAGGGAGGGCTGAGGGCTCTGGGGTGATTCCCAGGGAGGTTTTGAGGGGCTCCAGGGTCATTCCCAGGGCAGGGCCCGAGGGGACACGCTCTGCCCCACGCTCACCTCTGTGCTCCATGAGGAACAGGGCCATGATCTTGTAGTTGTGTGGGGAAACTCTGCCCGCCTGAGCCCGATAATGCTCCGGTATTTCCGGTTTGCTGTTCAGGTGCAGGGCCTCTATCTGCCCAAGGGGGTGAACCCCACCAACAGCCCCACGTCGCTGTCAAAGCACAGCAACTCCTCCCAGTTGTAAATGAACCCAATCACCAATCTCAACTTCTCCGTGCCGTTAATGAAGTGGCACTCGATCTTTCCCATGAACTGGAACACCCCTGTGTGTGCAAGACACACGTCAGGGTGTGCCCCCCCAGCACCCCCGAGAGCACCGGGGGCCACCCCGGATCCCCACCCCGCACCCCCTGTGCCCCACGGCCGCCACGGGACCCTCCTGCCCACGCTCCCACTTCCTCTTTTCCACTCTTCTCCCCATTTCCCCTTTCACACCCTCTCCCCTCTCGCCTCCAGCTGCTCCCCAAATCACTTTTGGGGTCACATTCCCCTCATTTTGCCATTTCCCACCCGTTTCTCACTACCCCCAGCCCACTCCCACTCAGTTTTGGGGTCCCACCCTCTCCCACCCCTTCCTCACCTTCCCCCAATCCTCAGCCCCTCCCGCTCTTCCTTTGGGGGCTCCCCTTCTCCTCCTCCCCCTTCCATTCCGGGCTCCCCCCGCCCCCTTTCCCCCTTCTCCCCCCTGTCCCACCGCCTCCCGCCCCCCGCTCACCCGAGAGCTCCGCGCCCGCCCCAGGGGGGGCTCCCAGCCCCACCAGTGCCCCCAGTCCGGCCCCAGCTGCCGCCCCTCGCCCCATGGCCAGCGCCGGGCAGGTGCCGCCAGCCCCAAAGCAGCCGCTGGGGCTGCGCTGGGAGCGCCAGGCCGGAGCAGCGCGGGCTCAGCAGCGCCGCGCGCTCTCATTGGCTCCGAGCACTTTTGGCACTTTTGGGGACCCGTTTGGCAGCGGCTCGGCCCGGGACGTGATGACGCAACAACCGCTCCGCGCTCTCATTGGCTGAGCGCGCTCCGCCTGCTTCGCCATTGGCTGAGGCGGTTCCGGGACGCTGCGGCCCCGGGTGGGGATTTTTGGGGAGGGGGAACCTTGGGGTGCTGGGCAGGGGGGAGCGGGCACTGAGAGACACGGACTGCACTCAGCCCGACACAGAAAATGCACTTTATTGCACAGATTTTCGGTGTTCACAGGTTTAGCCCATCTTCTACTCGCAGCTCTGGAATTCTCCGGGGGTTCTGTGTCCCTAAAAACCCGAAACCACCACGATTCAGCCCAGAAAACCCTCCCGGGAGTTCCCTCTCTCTGATTTCTGCACTTTGGGGTTATGCGAGTTCCCCTTTCCTGCCCTCCTGGTGTTCCCTTCATGTTGTAACCCTGAAAACTGGGAGTTTTGAACTTTCTGTTCTGTCAGGCACTAACCCTCAGAAGAACACTGCTTTTCACCCAAGGCCTTGGTGAAGGCTTCCGAAAATGAATAATAGAACTAGAATCACTGGTGTTCAGATTAAATGGAAATGTGTAATATCCCATAGTGAAAAGTTTGTAATTTTAGATTTAAAATACAGTAATAAGTATGAGACAAAATAAAAATGTTGAGATCAAGGTTTTTCTTTCTTCCTTCTCCTCAAGTTGAAGTGGTACTTTTTAATAGGATAGAAAATGCCACACTGTGAGTCACGGAGGTTTAGTCATTTAGTCAAAAGTAAAAATAATCTAAGTGTTAGCTTTCAATTGAACTCTTTGGCCTTAAAAACCTTGTAAAGAGCAAAATACATCGATATTTCCTTCATTTTAAACTTGTTAGCTAAAAATACTATAGCATTCACTGTACTATAAATAGAAATTAATAAACAAGTAAATCCAAACACAAAATTCCGTGTCTTGTACATTTTTATCAGGATACAGGAGCAGCATATTCTGTGTTAATTACTTTAGAAGGGAAAGCTGAGTCACGACACTGTACATGTTGTTGGGGTGACTGGGGTAAGTGGAACACGGCCTCTCTTCCAAGCTTTAAAATTCAAATTGTGGAAGCACTGGGTAACTCATCAATTCCTTTACATGCCTAACTCCCCAAAACCATTGCTGGGGAGGAACTTGCTAGAAAAATTGGAAGCTTATAACCAGACTGTGTTTAGCGACTCAAATATGTGTATTTGCAATGTAGCTATAATTAGAGGCTGTGATTTTGGGTATAAACCACCTGTGTTTACTATTCAGTTGCTAATCAGAAACTATACCTTGTATTGTAGTGTAACCCCAACCTCCATCGGAATGGATTTATCACTTGTAAAAGGAATGTTAGAGTGTGTAAATTTGCAGCAGCTGCTAGAAAATGCCAAGGCTGAAGCTAAGAAGATTCTAATACTGGTTCACCATGATGGTAAAGTTAAGAAACAGGTAATGGAACAAATTAAGAGGGCAGGAGAACACCACTGGTGGGCAGTTTTTTGGCTGGTCCCCCACAGCCACTGGCATTTTCAGCACGTGGCTGCACCCCATTGTAGTTGTGCTGCCAGTGCAGACCTGTGTGTGCTTTGTTATGGCAGCCACTTGTTGTCAGATGGGGCAGGTGAAACTGTGCTCTGGTGGCCAGGTGAAGGGAGCGGGGCTGGCCAAGACCCTCACGAGGTGGTCAAGGGCAGGACTGGGCTGGCCTCTGTGTTTGCCACCAAGATCTTTTGGCTCCGCTGTTGGCTGCCCCCCAGCAGGCGCTGAGCGGTGGGGACACAGGCCATGGCAGCCCTTGATGAGAGGGATGGCCTTCTCTGTTCCCAGAGGGCAGCCAGGAGGGGGGACAGGCCGGGCAGCCTACGGATGGCACGGGCCGCACAGTGGGTGGGGTTGGAAGGGACCTCCTGAGAGGTTTCCTTTGCTCTGAAGCCACCTGCTCAAGCTGGGTCACCGAGGGCAGATTGCCCAGGACTGCGTCCAGCTGGGCTTTGACCATCAACACAGATGGAGACTCCACAACCCCTCCGGGCAAACCTGTTCCATTGTTTGATCATCCTCATGGCAAAGAAGCAAAAGTTCTCATCCAACCCAGCTGGAGGGATAACATCAATCCCTATGAGATACTGTATGGCAGCCATATCAAATCCCACACATTCCAGGTGAAGTTCACATGAAGGGGAAACGGGATTTGCAGAGTTGTTAAATGGCTTTAAGTTCCACTTTGCACAAACTCCAGAATTACATCGTGCTATCCAGACCCACAGGACTGGACACACCTGCACATCCCTTCCAGCCTGGAGACTGGGTCAGTGTGAAGTGGTGGGACAGTGATCCTCCACAAGCCAAGTGGACAGGACCATTCCAAGTCCCTGCTGACCACCCTCACCACAGTCAAAGTTGCTGGCAAAGGACCCTGGATTCACTACTCCAGAGTTAAGAAAGCTTCTGCTCCTGAACAATTGTAACAACAAAGACTGATGCAAATGATAATATATTTTAAGTGGTTCCTCTTCTGCATCTAATTACTAATCTTTTTCATATAATATTTGATTGTGTAAGATTTATTATTAAGTATGTATATACAGTAAAATCACGAATACAAGCCGCACTGAGTATAAGCCGCATCTCTGGGTGTTGGCAAATATTTCGTTTTTTGTCCATAAATAAGCCGCACCCGAGTATAAGCCGCTCTGTCATTCGCAGCGAGGACCCGCGTGCAACAAAGTTGCCAAATAGTAACAGAACGGTGGCAGGGCAGGGTCTACTGGCTCGGCTCAGGCTGTGCAGGCTCGGCCCGCTAGGGGCTGCTGACGGGGCCAGGTAGCCCAGCCCGGCGCTGCCGCTCGGCGGGGCCACTGGGGGCCAGCCACCGCTGCCACTGGGCTCGGTCACCACGGCCCGGCGCTGCCCTGTGGTGGCAGGCAGGGACGGAGCCCCCCGTCGCCTCCCAGAGCCGCGGCAGGGGCTGCCCGGGTCCCCCGCCGCCTCCCAGAGCTGCGGCAATGGCGGCGCGGGGCCCCCCCCGTCTCTCCCCCGGGCTGTGGTGAAGGAGGGAGCTCTCCCGCCTCTCTCCCTGCCCCCCGTGCTGCCTGCAGGGAGCCAGGCTCCACCTGCGGCCCAACAGAGTAACAATTTGTAACAATCGCGAAATGCTGGCTTTGCAGCAGCTCGGCTCGGCACTCTGGCAGGCACTTCTGAGGTTGTAAATGTCAGAAAATTATTCATATATTAGCCGCTCCTGAGTATAAGCTGCATTTCCAGTTTGAGAGCAAAATCTTAGTCAAAATGGTGTGGCTTTTATTAGTGAAATTACTGTAGGTCTAATCTGATCCTTCAGTACACCACTGCACACACGCTGGATGTGGCACCATTCACCACCCTCTCTTGGCCCAGATGTCCAGGAAGTTCTTAGCCCAGGGAAGGGTGAACTGCTGCAAGCCACAGGCTTCAGTTTTTCCAGGGAATGCTGTGGGACCTGGTGTCAATGGAGAAAGTTCCAGTACACAACATCCACAGCCCTCTTCACATTCACCAGGCCCTGGCAGAAAACTCTTGGTGGGCAGGAGCTGGGCAGGAGGCAGCCGAGTGCCCTGGCAGCAAGGCAGGCCAGGAGCAGCCTGGGCTGTGTGCCCAGGACATCAAGGACATGGATTATCCAGGTCACTGGGGCCTGGTTTGGGTTCCCCAGGGCAGGAAAGATGTCTGGCAGCTGGAACAGGGTGAGGGAAGGGCCTCCAAGGTGGGGCTGGAGCCCTTGGGCTGTGAGGAGAGGCTGAGGGGGCTGGGCTTGTCCAGCCCGGAGCAGGGAAGGCTGAGGGGCTCCTCATCCCAGCAAAGACAGGAGGAGTTTCTGTGAATCAGGCTGGTTGCAGCATTTCCTCAACACCAAAAAAGCATGACCTCCTTTTCTCCATCCATCACTGAAAGCTTTAAAAACATGGTATTTTTCAATCTGTTTTTACTCCAGGCAGAGCATCCTGATAAAACTTAACTCTGTTAATATTAATCACAGCATCAGCTTTACCTAAAATCAAGTCCATACAGTAATCCCTTGTGCATGGTGGACATGTCAGATGCTGCTGGGATGTCTCACATTGTTGAGGGAAGAGTTTCAATACGTCATAAATTTTATGATGTTTATTTTTTTTATATTAGCAATGAAGACAACCTGTCCCTGCCTCTTAGGTTTTACCAGTTCCTGACCCCCAAAGCACAGAAAAGTGAGGAGGCTGTGGGGGTGAAAGTTAGGGCACAGCCAGGGATTTGGGGTGGTTGTGAGCGCAGGGCAGGAGCCGGCCCTTGGCCTTGGTGAACCTCATTCAATTCTTCTGGGCCCATGGCTCCAGCCTGTGCAGATCCCTCTGCAGAGCTCCCTGCCCTGCAGCACAGCCACACTCCCAGCCAGCCTGGGCTCACCTGGACACTGACTGAGGGTGCCCTTGATGGCCTCATCCAGATCAGCAATGAAGAGATTGAACTGCCCTGGCCCCATGTAGGAGAATGTAGGAGGCGAAGGTGGGCTGGACGGTCGGGACAGATGGAGAGATCTCTATAAGCCAGGTCTTTGAACTAGTGTTTATTGCAAAAGGGCATGGGTAAAGAGGGCCCTGCCGGGAGCTGCCAGTCGCATCTTGGAGCAGGGCAGTAAGAGATTGGGGGGTAGTAAAATTTTAGAGGCTAAGGGTTGTAAGAGGTGAGAGAGTGGTAAGAGAGAAAGTAAGAGGTAAGATAGAGAGATAAGAGAGAGAACTAAGAGCTAAGAGAGCAAGTTTCCCATTGCAATACAAAAAATCTACTTCTGTGTTGAATATTCTAATTTCCACTAACCAATCTAGTACAAGATCTAAATCCTATAACATCTACATACAGCCTATAAGAATCATTGCATTACCATACTGTGTTGCACCTCAAACCCTAAAACTACTCTTTGGGCCCCTCCTGTCAAGCTAGCAGGGTCTTCTCTGACCTTTGGACCTCCTCTCCAGCAGAGGCAATTGTTCAGTCATGGGGCGATTACTTTCAGCCAGCCATCCTATTGCCTTCTAGTTATTTAGTAACTAAGGTTTGGTATCTCAAAGATGGCTTTCATTTCAATCTTGCTTATGGTTTCCATATTCTCAGAATCTTTTGCTAAGCAATCATGTTTATAAGGTTTTCCTGATTCATCCTTCCCATCAGCCCCAATCCTGAGCCCTGGGGAAACCCCTGGATGTGGCTCCATTGCCCAGCACTCCTTGGGCCTGGCCATCCAGCCAGATTTCTACCCAGGGAACAGATGCTGCACAGGCTGTTGGATCAAGTTCCTGGGAGCCCAGAAGATTGGCATTAGTGCAGCTGTAGCTGTGCACAAGAGCTCTTCAGCCACTTTCTCTCTTTTCCTCCCTCTGGGCATGGAGGGAACTCCTGACTTCAGCATTGACTCGTGTGTGCAAAGACTAAATCTGGGCAGAATCGGGGCAGGGAGGATTTGGGGCATTTTGGGATATGTGCTGGGCACAGAATGTGTTTGCCTTTGTTCTAAGACCCTCTGCTGTGGAAAGTGGATGTAATATCCAGCAGAGGAATGACTTTAGTTTTCTTTTAGAGCTCTGCCTTCCCTCGGTTTGTTTGCTGAACATACAATAAATGAACATTCTTCTGTGTCACAGGCAGCTCCTTCTCCAAGGAAAGTAGATGGGAGTTGGTGCCAAGGAGCTGAAAGCTGCAGGCACAGCCTGGGGTGGAGGAAGCTCAGATTTGCACAAGGCTGCTCTGAATGTCAGGGGTTGGATGAGGGAAATGATGGGGTGAGGGTAGGGACAGAGTGTGATTGATTGTCAGCCATAAAGTGTCTTGTTTCTCATGTCTATTCAGAGTGCATTAGGAAGTGCTGGGGATCAATATCAACTGGATGTTGCTGATACCAGTGTATAAACAGTAAAAGAAATCTAAATAGGAGAAAACAATTGTTTCTGCATTGTTTTCAATATAGAATACTCTTTTTGAAATCTCTGTAATTAACCACAGAAGAATTGAAGACTTGTATTATACCCAGGGACTTTTCTTGTTTGGATGTTTAGAACAAATGTGAATTAGCTTTTATTATTATCACTGAAATTCTCAATAGAAGGGCTCAAGAAAGAAGAGATCTCTGGAGTTGTAAAACTCATCACCAAACTGCAAGTGACTGAGGATTCATCCGCCTCAGAGCAGGTATGAACAGAAATGGGCACAGCTTTGTGGCTGTCCCAGCTCTGGGATGGGCCCTGGGCCTGGAGCAGGAGCAGCTCTGGAGGGTCCCAAGGCCGGGGCTGTTGTGCTGGCCTGGGGAGATGGGATGGCAGCAGGGGCTGCAGAGCTCTCAGGAGCTCAGGGACAGGGGATCAGGGCACCCAGGGAGCCTCCTTTTGCCTTGGCCAAGCACCTTGCCCATGGCTGGGGCTGAGTCCTCTCTGAGCTGCAGCTGCTGCTGTGCCCTTGCCATGGGCTGAGGCCGTGGGGCCACTGCCCAGAGCCCTCTGGGCTTAGCAGAGCTGTGGGGCCAGAGCCGGCTGGGCTGTGCTGGGGAGAGGCCCTTGGTGCTGCACAGAGCTCAGGGCAGCTGGCAGAGCTTGCAGGGAGCTGGGCTGGCCTGAGAGAGCCTGCCAGAGAAAGCAGCAGTGTCCATCTCAGCCTGGCTGAGCGTGCAGGGGCAGGACTCAGCCCAGGCCTTGTGGGGCAGGGCCAGCGCCTGTGGAAGGCATTGGAAACAGGCAAGTGCCAAAGAGAGAGGAGGCTGCTCTGTGCCCTTGGTGGCATGCACAGAGCAGGGAGGGGGCCCAGGACATTTGTCACTGCCAGCCTCTGTCCCCAGCCATTCCCACCCGCAATGCTCCTGTCCTGGGCTGGGCCTGCACAGGGGCTGTGGCACCATGGCTGGGCCAGTAGGGCACAAAGGGGCCATGGAGCTGCATTTTTGGTAGCAGTGTCACAATGGACCCTCGCTTCCATGGGGCCCTGCAGTGTCACAATGGGTCCTTGGTTCCATGACAAGCCCATCATGTCACAATGGTCACCTTGGTTCCATGGGGCCTCTGTTGTGTCATAATGATCTCCTTGGCTCTGCAGTGGCACAATTGGATTCTTGGTTACATGAGACCCCAAAGTGTCACGATGGATCCTTGTTTCCATAACTGTGTCACGATATTCTCATCAGTTCACTCAGGCCCCACAGTGTCCCAATGGTCTGCTTGGTTCTGCAGCTTTAAAATGGCCTTTGGTTCCATGAGACCCTGCAGTGCCACACTGGCCCTTGGTTATACAAGACCCCACAGTGTCACAATGATCCCCTTGCTTTCAGGAGCCTCTGAAGTGTCATAATGGCCCCTTGGTTCCTTGAAGCCCCACAATGTCACGACAGACACTTGGTTCCATTGGCCTCCCCTGTGTCACAAGGGTTCCTTGATTCCATGAGCCCTTGCAGTGTCACAATGCTCTCCTTGGTTCCATGAGGCCCTGAAGTGTCACAGTGGCTCCTTGATTCCATGAGGCCGCTCAGTGTAACAATGTTCTCTTTGGTCCCAATGGGATCTGCAGCATCACCATGCACATTTGGTTCTGTGACATGCTACGTGTCAGAATGCTCTACATGTTTTCCCAGTGTCACAAGGGTCTCTGTGGTTCCACAGTGTGACAATGAACCCTTGGTTCCATGAAGCCCTGCAGTGTCACAATGGACATTTGCAGGGCTGGAACCCCTCTGCTCTGGAGCCAGGCTGAGAGAGCTTGGAGCTGTTCACCCTGGGCACGAGAAGGCTCAGGGAGACATTAGAGCCCATTCCAGCACCTAAAGGGGCTTTGAGAGAGCTGGAAAAGGGACTTTGGACAATGTCCTGGAATGACAGGAAAAGGAATAATGGCCATGAGGTGAAGGAGGGTAGGTTTAGATGGGATATTGGGAAGAAATCTTCCCAGTGAGGCTGGTGAGACCCTGGCACAGGTTACCCAGAGAGGCTGCAGACTCCTCACCTCTGGAGATGTTCAAGGCGATGTTGGATGGAGCAATTCTTCTCCATGGGAAGGTGTCCCTGCCCATGGCAGGAGATTGGAACTGGATAATCTTTAGGATTCCAACCCAAGCCATTCTCTGATCCTAGATTTGCCCCTCCCAGCCTCATTTAGCAGCAGCAGGTTGACATGTTCCTTTAGACAGCCATTTACTGCAAACACAGCAACTGAATTGACTTTGCTCTGGATGTTGCCTGCAGACCTCCATCAGCTTCAGCTGAGCTTTGGCTTTCCTAGAACACATGAACACACTCAGGTCAGATTTCTGAATTCCTCCTCTGTAGCTTGTCCTCACTTCCACCTCCTGGTCATTTGCGTTGTGGCTCATGCCTGTCATTTGTCCCTGAGGCAAGCACAGCCCCCCTGGCCAGCACAGGCCCCACATCCCCTCATCAGACACAGCACAGGGAGTGTTTTGGGTGGGCAAATGTTCCCCACCAGAGTGTCCACTCCAGACCTCACTGTCCGGTCCCACCACCCACATCCCATACCAGGGTTCACAGAGAGCCCTGCTCTGGAGTCTGCCAAGGGCTGGGTGAGGAGGGAGCCTGGACAGGGCTGATGCTGCCCCTAGAGCAGTGCTGAAATCAGCAGGAGGAGGGAGATAAGCACAGAACAAATAGACCAAGAAACTGGGGTGAGTGCCCAGGTCTGAAAGTGTCTGATGGAAGAGGTTGGAGAGATGCTGAATTCCCTGGGGCACCATCGCAGACTGGCCATGCCACCAAGGCCACAGACCAACCTCCTCAGTGCTGCACCTGCCTTTCTGAGATCCCTGTCAGGGGACTGGAACAGCACCACACACCTGCTGGAATGTGCCCTGGCCCTGCAGAGTCACACAGCTCAGCTGACAGAAGCAGATTTTATCGCCTGGGCACTTCCCAGGCTAACCCAGCTTCTGTCCAGCTCTGCCCACCTCCCCTGCCCTCACCCCAGCCCGGCCCAGCCCAGCCCAGCCCAGCCCAGCCCATTCTGGGTGATCCCCATGGCAGTGCCTGCTCTGGGGTGCTCCAGCACTGGGGCACTCACCCCACAGCCCTGGCCCCCTTGAAGGGCTCAGCAGCTGCTGAGGGGCAGAGAGGGAGGTCAGCCTCCACATCAGCCCCAGGGCTGGAGCTCCCCATGGCAGGGGAAATGGAGCTCAGTGACAGTGCAGAACTGCTGGTCCTGGCTCCAGGAGATGCCCAGCACAGGCTGCCTCTGCCCACTCAGTGCCAGCCCCTCTCTGTCCCCAGGCCAGCACAGCAGCCCTGGGCAGGGGACAGAGGGGCCTGGCCAGAGCTGGTGCCTGCAGCAGCAGCTTCCTCTGCATTCCTCCCTGCAGGCACAGAAACGCTCCCTTGCTCTTCTCCCTGGACATCCCATTCCCCAGCTGAGCGTGTCCTGGCTGGCCAGGCTGGCTTGTCCTGCTGGCCCAGCCCCTGCTCCCCACAGGGCCCTGAGCTGGCACTGCTGCTCAGGACACACCAGGTTCTGCTGCTGTCCATGGCCGGGGCTGCAGGGAAGCAGCAGCTCCAGGGGGAAGGTTGCAGAAAGGCTCTGGGTCCTGAGGCTGAAAGGGGCACCCCAGGGTCCACAAGTTCTGTGTGTGGGAGCTGAGCTTGTGAGCCCTTGAGCTCTCCCAGGTACTGGAGCTGCACCTCCAGCTCCAGAGGAGATGTGACAGATGTGAGCAGAGACAAATATTTCCTGCTGGATTCTTTAGTGTGGCTTCCTTATAGCTGGTGTCCTGCATTCATATGTAGAGGAGGTGTTTTGTGTCAGGTAGCAGTGGTAGAATGATAACAATAATATTATTTAGCTGAAAATAATATTAAATGCATAATACACAATTAGAATAAAAAAGACACATATGATCAGAAGAGTATCTGAATTTTTTAGATGAGAGACTCATAGCCATCAAAGCTGTTCAAATACTTTCCTCAGGGATTCCTGGAGATGAGAGGTGACCACCAGAGGCCAAGGCGAGCCAGAGCTCTCTGTCCTGGCAGCATTTGTCTGGCAGATGCTGTTCATATAGGGAAATTTTCAGCAGGATTATCTATTTTTGTCATGGGCACCGTTTAAAGATGGATGGTTCTTTTGTACAGGATGGAAAGAATGGGGCCCCATTTCTCTGGGGGCTGATGAGAGACAGCTCTCAACATTCCAGGAGTAGCTTGACCTGCCAGGTGGCCCCTGGGAGGCCAAACCAGCCAGATCTGTTCCATGTTCTCTTGGTTCCATGAAGCCCCACAGTGTCACAATGTTCTCCTTGCTTCTGCAGTGTCACAGTGGCCCTTTGGTTCCATGGGGTCTTGCACTTTTCCATGAATCCTTAGTTCCATGGGGCCCTGCAGTGTCACAATGGACCTTTGGTTCAATGAGACCTGTGATGCCTTAAGATTTTAGCCTTTATATCTTTCAAATCCTGTACTGCATTAGAACACATCTCGAAACTCCATTTCAAGTGTTAGTTAAGAGCTTTCACATTTTGGTCAGACAAAACAATTCCCCTAGGCCTGAAACTCAAAGACACCTGGCAGCCTCAGGCCCTGAAAAATATAAACAAAAGTGAACTGGGGGAATATGAATGACTTCAATATTATGAAGCTGCAATTGGAGGATTAATCCTGATGTGTAAACGTATCAGGCATGAAGTGTCTTGATTTTCATATCTATTCAGACTGCATTAGAAGGTGCAGGGGGTCAATATCAATTGGATATTGCTGGTATCAATCTATAAATATGAAAAGAAAACAGGACATAACACTTCTCTCTACATTGTTTTTAATATAATGTATAGTTTATTCACTTTGAATACACTTCTGAAATCTGTGTAATTAACCACAGAAGAATTGAAAACTGAAATGATTCCCAGGGGCATTTCTTGTTTGGGTGTTATGAACAAATACTAAGTAGTTTGTCTCACTGAATTCCCAGACTGAAGAGCTCAAGAAAGAAGAGTTCAATTTTAAGTTTGTTGTGGATTTAGTGTTGGCCTAACTAGCCAGTGCACTCACTAGAATTATTTACTCATTTCCTGCTGGGAGATGGGATTAGGAGGAAGACAAAAGAGACTTAAACTTTAAAGGGTACAAAGAAAAACTTTATTGCTAGAAACTATGAGGAAGAAAAACCAACTCAGAATAAAACTTCAGAATATTTCCTTCACACAAGTTTTTTTTTTCTTTCACACAGATAACATACAGAAACAACTCAGCCAGTTTACTATCTCTAAAACTAGTCTTTCACCAATTTACTTGGGTGAGGAGAGCTTCTCTTCAGTCTATGGAGATTTCTCCACAAGAAAACAGTTTTCTCCTGGTCTCTGTGTCACAGTGAATCAGTCACTTGGGAGAATGTAAATCTGATCACTGTGTAGAAATTCCTTCCTCAACTTACAGTTTTCCCTTAACTATTTTTGAGGACCGTATCAACTTACGAGGCATGCTTTAAAGATTAAAATACTTCAAATAAAAGCTCTCTTGATCTTTGAAAACAGAGTTCTTTCTTCTACTCTTCCAAGGGGAGAGCAGGGATTTCCATCTCACTCTATTCAAATTTCTCATGGGATCACAACCATTTCAACATCTGCTTTCTTTAGCACAAATGACTCTACTCATGTCTACAATTAAAACATTTCATCTACCCCTTAAGGCTTTTTCTGTGAGTTATGGAGGAAACAAGAGTGTCTTCTCCACAGCTTCAAAAAAGGCAAATTTCAGTCCACAATTCACCTCCTTCTGTCATCTGAGACCTGACACTTCCTTTTGTCTGATCTTGGTGTTTTCATGCTGTTTCTGTGCCTATCTCCATCTTGGCCCTCTTCTTTCACTCAGGAGAGAGAACAAAGTGTCTGCAAGTCTCATTCTGGGCAGTGACAGAGTTCATATTTTGCCCAGGCCTGCAGATGGCCATGCGATCTCTCCTGGGCCCCAGCCCGGAGCTATTTTACAATGGAAACGTTTTCGGTGGCTGCGCTGGGGGCCCGGGCCAGGATAGCAGGGCCCAGGGCAGAAGGGCAGGGGCTGCTCTGGGAGGGGGGCTGGGATCTCGACAGCCAGGCTGGAACTCAGAGGCTGCACCCACGGGCCGATGGCTCCCCCTGCCCCTTGCCCGGTGGGTTCTGGAAAAACTCATCAGGGGCAGCATTCCAGCCACACCACGGCCGGTCTGGCCACTCTGGGGCAGGGGGAAGCAGGCAGGATCTCAGCAGCCGATGGCCCTGCCCTGCAATCCCCCTCCCCCAAGTTACTCAAACTGTGGAAGAGGACAGAAAGAGAAGAAATGGAAGACACAGAGAGAAAGACATAAAAGATACAAAGATGCACACACACAGCTACCAACTCCTGGATTTTGGTGATGTTCAGATAGAAATTCCAAGTGGAGGTAGGGTCCAGATGTGTGCTTGCATTGTGGTCTCCCTTAAATACACCTTGATCTTCCTGAGCCATTCCCCCATGTGCACTTTTGGTCATTTGGTCACTCAGGAGCTGGCCTCGGGCTCCAGGGGTGGCTGTGGAGCATTGCCTTTGGTGTGCCAGGGACTGGCAGACACTCCTGGGCTGGGGTAGAGGCTCTGGGGGGATTGGGGTTACAGGGCAGTGCAGTGCTGGGGTTACAGGGCAGGGCAAGGCTGCATCTGCCCCTTTCTTCTCTCACACATGAAATATTTCGAGCCAACAATCTCCTCCAGTCTGTCACAACAGGCAATGTTGGAGATGGAATCCCAATTCCAGCTATGGGTGCCTGGAGAATCAGGAAAGTTCTTTCCTATAGGAAGAAAGCACAGTCTTCCCCAGGGTTTTGGGGAAAGATGAGAGGTGACCCTGTGAAACCACAGCCAGACAGATATGTCCTGGCAATATTCCTATGGGAACAATCCCTGGATATAAGGAAATTTGGCATTGAAATCCCAATTCTGGCCATGGATGCCTGGAGGAGAAGGACAGTTCTTTTCCACAGGAAGGAAAGCAGGGAGCTCCAGTGTTTCAGTAGGAGATGAGATGATGGGTTCAACATGCCAAAGTCAGCTGGTTCAATCAGGTGGCACCTAGGAGACCAAACCAGCCAGAGCTGTTCTGTGTTCCCTTGGTTCCATGGGGCACCAGTGTCAGAATGTTCTGCTTGGTTCAATCAGGACCCCTCTGTGTCACAGGGAACCCTTGGTTCCATGAGGCCCTGAGGGCTCCCAATGGTCTCCTTTGCTCCATGGTGCCACTCAGTGTCACAATGGCCCCTTGGTTCCAGGAGGCTGTGAAGTGTCTGAATGGTCTCTCCATGGTTCCATGAGGCCCCACAGTGTCACAATGGACCTTTGGCTCCATGGGGTCCTCCAGTGTCACAATGGACCCTTGGTTTATGGGGCCTCCCAGTGTCACAATGATCCCAACATTCCATGGATTCCACAGTGTCAGTTCAGTCCCCTTGGTTCCATGAATCCCAGCAATGTCACAGTGGTCTCCATGATTCCATGAGGCCCCACAGTGTCACAATGTCCCCTTGGTTCCATCAGACCCACAGGGTCACAGCGCTCCCTGCACACCTTGAGGACCCACATCACCCAGCCCAGGACCATTGCCATGGTTCCAGTCACTTCCCATTATGATCCCAGTGACTCCCAGTGTCTCTCAGTATATCCCTGTTACCCCAGCATGTTCCCAGTCACTTCCACTTCTTCCCAGTTGCTTCCAGCATGACTCTAGTACTCAGTCACTCCCAGTATGATCTCAAAGACCTCCAGTATAGACACAGTAACTCCCACTTATTACCAGTTGTTCCCAGCATGATCCCAGTTAGTACCCAGTGTTGTCCCCTCCACTATCATTCCAGACACTCCCAGTATATCCCAGCTGTCCCCAGTATGCTCATTCCCAGTCATCCCAGTATGGTTCCAGTTGCCCTCAAGATGATTTCACTCATTCCCAGTATATCCCAGTCACCTCCAGCACACACCTGTCATTCCCAGTTGCTCCCAGTAGCCCTCAGTGTTGTCCCAGTCATTCCCAGTATTTCCATGTCCATGCTCCAAGTGCTGCTCCCATCCCTGATCCATGGGGATGGGAATGTCCCACTCCCTTCCCGGGGCAGGGTCACACCTGAGCCAGGTGTGCAGGGCAGGACCTTGCCCTGAGCCCAAGCACTGTCCCACCTGCAGGATCTGCTTCCCCTCAGCCTCTTCCTCCTGCGGCCCCAAGCCCAGCTTGGTGCTGAACAAAGGGGCTGGGCTGGGGTCATCCCATTGGGGAAACTGGGATATAGTGGGAGAAATTGGCACTACACGGATGGTGACTTGGAGTGGCTGTGGACAATTAGAATCATGCTGGAAGCAACTGGGAAGAAGTGGAAGTGACTGGGAACATGCTGGGGTAACAGGGATATACTGAGAGAGACTGGGAGTCACTGGAATCATACTGGGAGTGACTGGAACCATGGCAATGGCCTGGGCTGGGTGATGTGGGGCCTCAGGGTGCTCAAGGAGTGCTGTGACCCTGTGGGGTCTGATGGAACCAAGGGGACATTGTGACACTGGGGGGTCTCATGGAATCATGGAGACCACTGTGACATTGCTGGGCCTCATGGAACCAAGGGGACCGTACTGACACTGTGGAATCCATGGAATGTTGGGATCATTGTGACACTGGGAGTCCCCATCAAACAAGGGTCCATTGGGACACCACGGGGCCTCATGGAACCCTGGAGACCATTATGACACTTTGGGGTCTCATGGAACCAAGGGAGCCACTGTGACACTACGAGACCCCATGGAGCCAAAGGTCCATTGTGACATTGCAGGGCTTCATGGAACCATGGAGAGACCATTCAGACACTTCACAGCCTCCTGGAACCAAGGGGCCATTGTGACACTGAGATGGCACTGTGGAACCAAAGAGACCATTGTCACACTGAGGGGCCTCATGGAATCATGGAGACCATTGTGACACTTATGAAGGCTCCATGGAATAAGGAAAGCATTGTGACACTGTGAGACCTCATGGAACCAGTGAGACCACTGTCACCCTGTGGGTCCCCACAGAACCAAGAGGACCATTGTGATACTGTGGGGCCTCGTGAAATCAAGAGGCCTTTGTGACACTGCAGGGCTGCAGGAAACCAAAGGTCCATTGTGACATCGGGGGTCTTCATGTCATCAGTGGTCCATTATGGCACTCTGGAGCCAAAGGAGACCATTGTGACACTGCAGGGCTTTGTGGAACCGAGGGGCCATTGTGATGTTGTGGAACCCCATTGACCCAAGGGTTCACTGAGACACTGCAGGACTGTATGGAACCAAAGCTCCAGGGTGACACAGAGGGGCCTCCTGTAATCAATGTTCCATTGGGACACTGTGGAGCCAAAGGAGACCATTGTGACACTGCAGAGCCCCATAGGCAAAGGTCCCTGTGACAATGGAGGTCTTCTTGTAATCAAGGAGCCATTGTGACACTGCAGGGCCAATGAAATCAAGAGAACACAGAACAGGTCTGGCTGGTTTGGCCTCCCAGAAGCCACCTGACTGGTCCAGCTGGCCTTGGCATGTTGGGGGTATCTTCTCCTCTGCTACTGAAACACTGGGGCTCCCTGCTTTCCATCCTATGGAAAAGAAATGCCTTCTCCTCCAGGCACCCATGGACCAGAACTTGGGATTTCAATGTCAAATTTCCTTATATGCCAGGAATTGTTCCCATAGGAATATTGCCAGGACAAATCTGTCTGGCTGTGGTTTCACAAGGGTCACCTCTGATCTGTCCCCAAAGCCTGGGGAAGGCTCCATGCTTTCCTTGCTATTGGAATAAACATGTCCTGCTTCTCCAGGTGCCATGGCCGAGAATGGGATTCCACCTTAAAATTTCCTATATCCAGAGATTTCTCCCAGACAAAATCTGTCATGTTATTAACAAGTCTGCCTGGCCTTGGCCTAGTGAGGCTCTCTACCTAGCCTTGCAAACACTGTGGCTCTCTGTTTTCCTTCCTAGGGAAAAGAGCTGTCCTGCTTCTCCAGGGCACCCATGGCCAGAATTTGGGATTCCACCTCCAATATTGCCTATTGTAAGAGACTGGAGAAGACTGTTGGCTTGAAAAATTTCAAGTGTGGGGGAAGAAAGGGTAGGTTGCAGCCTTGCCCTGCCCTGTAAACCCAGCACTGCACTGCCCTGTAACCCCAATTCCCCTCAGAGCCTCTATCCCAGCCCAGCAGTGTCTGCCAGTCCCTGGCACACCAAAGGCAATGCTCCACAGCCACCCTGGAGCCCCAGCCCAGCTCCTGAGTGACCAAATGACCAAAAGTGCCACCTGGGGAAGGGCTCAGGAAGACCAAGGGTCTGTTTAAGGCTGACAACAAAACATGCACACATCTTGACCGTACCTCCTCTAGGAATTTTTATCTGAACACCACCAGAATCCTGGATTTGGTAGCTATGTGGGTGCATCTCTCTATGTATTTTGTCTTTTTCTTGGTGTCTTGTATTTCTTCTGTTTCTGTCCTCTTCCAAAGTTTGAGTAACTTGGGGGAGGGGGATTGCTGGGCAGGGCCATCGGCTGCTGAGATCCTGCCTGCTTCCCCCTGCCCCAGAGTGGCCAGACCGGCCGTGGTGTGGCTGGAATGCTGCCCCTGATGAGTTTTTCCAGAACCCACCGGGCAAGGGGCAGGGGGAGCCATCAGGCCCGTGGGTGCAGCCTCTGAGTTCCAGCCTGGCTGTCGAGATCCCAGCCCCCCTCCCAGAGCAGCCCCTGCCCTTCTGCCCTGGGCCCTGCTATCCTGGCCCGGGCCCCCAGCGCAGCCACCGAAAACGTTTCCATTGTAAAATAGCTCCGGGCTGGGGCCCAGGAGAGATCGCATGGCCATCTGCAGGCCTGGGCAAAATATGAACTCTGTCACTGCCCAGAATGAGACTTGCAGACACTTTGTTCTCTCTCCTGAGGGAAAGAAGAGGGCCAAGATGGAGATAGGCACAGAAACAGCATGAAAACACCGAGGTCAGACAAAAGGAAGAGTCAGGTCCCAGATGACAGAAGGAGGTGATCTTGGACTGAAATTTGCCTTTTTTGAAGCTGTGGAGAATAGACTCTTGTTTCCCTATAACTCATAGAAAATGCATTATGGGGTGGATGAAATGTTTTAATTGTAGACATGAAGCAGAGGCATTTGTGCTAAAGAAAGCAGATGTTGAAATGGCTGTGATCCCATGAGAAGTTTGAATAGAGAGGAGAGAGATGAAGATCCCTGCTGCCTCTCAGGGAAGAGAAGAAGAAAGACCTCTGATTTCAAAGATGAAGAGAGCTTTTGTTTGAACTATTACAATTCTTCAAATATGCCCCATGATATGGTCCTCAATACCAGTTGTGGGAAGACTGGTAGCCTGAGGAAGGAATTTCTGCACAGTGATGAGATTTCCATTCTCCTGAGTGTCTGATTCACTGTGACACAGAGGCCAGGAGAAAACTCTTTTCTTGTGGAGAAATCTCCATAGACTGAAGAGAAGTTCTCCTCACCCAAGTAAATTGGTGAAAGTCTAGTTTTAGACATAGTAAACTGCTGAGTTTTTTCTTTACATAGTCTGTGGGAAAGAAAAGAAGTGGTGTGAAGAGAAATATTCTGAAGTTTTATTCTGAGTTGGTTTTTCTTCCTCATAGTTTCTAGCAATAAAGTTTTTCTTTGTACCCTTTAAAGTTTAAGACTCTTTTTCTTCCTCCTAATCCCATCTCACAGAAGGAAATGAGTAAATAATTCTAGTGAGTGCACTGGTGTTTTAACCAACGCTGAATTCACAACAAATTTAATATTTCACTCTTCTTTCTTGAGCTCATTTGTTCAGGAATTCAGTGAGAAAAGCTCAAAAGTTTTTGTTCAAAACACCCAAACAAGAGAAGCCCCTGGGAATAATTTAAGTTTCCCATTGTTCTGTGGTTAATTAGACAGATTTCAGAAGTGTATTCAAAGTTAAAAAACTAAATACTGTATTGAAGACAATGAAGAGAGAAGTGTTTTGTCCTGTTTTCATATTTATAGAGTGATACCAGCAATGTCCAATTGATACTGACCCCCTGCACATTCTAATGCAGTCTGAATAGATATGAAAATTAACACTCTTCATGCCTGATAAGTTTATATATCAGGATTAATCCTCCAATTACAGCTTCATAATAATGAAGTCATTCCTATTCCCCCAGTTCACTTTTGTTTATACTTTTCAGAGCCTGAGGTTGTCAGGTATCCTTGAGTTTCAGTCTTAGAGCAATTATTTTGTCTGACTAACATGTGAAGACTGTTAAATAACACTTGATATGGAGTTTAGAGTATGCACTAACACAGTACAGGATTTGAAAAACATAAAGGTAAAATCTTAAGGCATCACAGGCCTCATTGAACCAAAGGTCCATTGTGCCACTACAGGGCCCCATGGAACTAAGGATTCATGGAACAGTGTGGGACCCCATGGAACCAAAGGTCCATTGTGATGCTGCAGGGCCTCATGGAATCCTGGAGGCCATGGTGACACTTTGAGACCTCGTTGAATCAAGGGGCTCTGCAGGGCCTCATGGAACCAAGGAGACCCTTCTGCCATTGTGAGTCCCCACAGAACCAAGGGTCCATTGTGATACTGCAGCACCAAGGAGAGCCCTGTGACACTGCAAGGGCTCATGGAAACAAGGGACCAGTGTGACACTGTGGAGCCCCATGGAAACAAGAGGCCAGTGTGACACATCTGGGCCTCATGGAACCAAGGATCCAATATGACACTGCCATTGTGACACTGCAGGGCCCCATGGATCCAAGGGAACAGGTAACAGGTCTGGTTGGCTTGGCCTGACTGCTCCAACTGCCCTTGGCATGTCAAGGGTCTCTTCTCATGTACCCCTGAAACACCTGGGCTCTGGGCTTTCCTTTAAATGGAAAAGAACTGCTCTTCTCATCCAGGCACTCATGGCCGAAAGCAGGATTTTGCCTGCAAAATTCCCAATATCCAGGGATTACTCCCAGACAAAAACTGCCATTACCAACAAGCCTGGCTGGCCTTGGCTTCCTGAGAGCTGCATCTCACCTGCCCCCAAACACTGAGGCTCAGTGCATTACCTTCAAATAGAAAAGATTGTCCCTCTTGCCCATGTACCTATGGCCAAATTAGGTATTTTCCTCCGAAACTCCCTACGTGCACGGGTCACTGCCAGACAAAAGCTGCCAGGACAGACAGGTCAGCCTGGCCTTGGCGTCTGGTCATTGCCTCTTATTTG